>NW_027509229.1:2845000-2952500 GCF_051911475.1 Siphateles boraxobius | reverse complement strand
TACATGCACTCCCCTGTTCCTCCTCAGAGCCGGTATTTCGTGGACCAGCGCAGGGTGAAGGTCGTGGCGGGACGGGGGGGTGACGGAGCCTCCAGCTTCCACAGTGAGCCCTGGAAAGAGTGGGGCGGTCCGGACGGGGGGGACGGCGGAGCCGGAGGAGACGTCATCATCAGAGGTGCGCCACTAAAACACACCCTTTGGTCTCAGGAAAAGGCCTGGTTGTTCCTAATGAAACGTAACGGGCCACTGAAACCTTCAGCCTTCCCTTTGATCGGTAGTAAATGCTGCTCCATCTGAACACCAGAGGGACCCAGACAGCAACTAGCGGCGCTTTCCACTACACAGTACCAGCTCGACTCGCCTTTGGGTTTCTACTGTGTAAAAGTTGCACCTGCACCTGCTTTCAGGTACTTTTTTTCGTATCACCTCCGGCAAGGTTTCTTAGCGGGCTGAGGCGATGCTAAAATGTGACGTGAAAACACTGCAGACTGCTGATTGGTCAGAGAGAATCATCACTATTCACCGCGTCATCATTGCACGCGCCAGAGCGGTTTTTTCAGCAGTGTTTCGTTTTGCTGCCCTCAGCCTCTCCTGAAACAACGTTTGTCTTCTTGCTGTGAGAAATAGCCACTTCCCGAGGATCAAACACAGCATACACTCGATTCCCTCCATTGTCGTGTGTGTGTGGGTAGCGGGTGTGTGTCGCGTAGTTCCCGTGGCGTCGCTATGACGACCAGCTACTATTGTGGAGGTACTATCTGTAATGGAAAACGGAGCGAAAAGCGAGTCGAGTTGAGCTGATACTGGTAATGGTAAAGTGCCAATAGTATCGGCCCAGATCCGGCCCACATCTGGTACACCTGGAATCCACACAGCCCGGATGTGGGCCGGATCTGGGCCAACACTATGTTGCTGTCTGGGGAGTCTCACACACACACCAAATAAATGCACGTCAATCCAGGAAACCCCTGTCGATGTATCTGAATACACAGATGATTGAAATGCTTTGATTTATTAAATGTTGTCTTTTGTTGGACAAGAGGTTCATAAATGCTTCCCATGTCTGGAAAGGTGTTTGACGCGTGTTGCTTTTTCAAATGCACGTTATAAGTGACTCAAACTCGCAGTGTTTTCAGATGGAGCAGCCTTTACTAATGATCACAGAGCTGTACGTCACGAGCTGCGTGTAAAAAATAATCATAGCCTTTGCGATCTAGGGCTGCCCTCGACTAAAGATTTTTGTAGGAGACTAGTATTCGTTCATTTAAGCCATTAGTCGACGTGTTTATATTAGCAAGCCATAAATCATAATGTGCCTTTAACTGCCAAAAATACTTATAGCTTAATCATCGCGGTAAATTCAAACATAAAGCTTGCCACAGCACGCCGTCAAACGTAATGATTATGAATGTGTTGTGGAAAAAACAGGAGGAGACTGTCTAAACATTTTAATAATATATTGGTAATGTTTTCTGTGTTTTCGGCTGCTGAGATTAAGTAACGACGCTGACTCGTCCTCTCCACAGTAGTGGACACTCAGGTTTCATACGGATTACAGAATCTGAGAATATTTATTTTCCATATTTATGATCCGCTCAAGTTCAAGACCAAATCGACATAAATCCCCATTGTTTTACAAAAGCACAATATTTTGTTGTTATTGTGAGTTTACAAAAATAAAAGTAGACCCTTTACAGTTTGCATTACTCTTATCTGTATGACCAAAAATGACGGGCTGTTTATCATGCAGTAACCGCACTCTTCTCAAAAATTCTTGAATATGCGCCAAAGCACATTTGTCTAGGTTAACATTAGAGCTTGTAAAGTGCTGCTGCTTACATGTTTCAAGTGATAAGCCATATTTGAGGTCGATAAAATACAGACGAATGTTTGGATTTCCTCCCGTTAACGATCAGTCCATTACAGCCAGCCTGATTTCGACACTATATTAAGTTTATTTTCTGCGCCTAAACGACTAATAAAATCGGTAGACTTAGCCTTTCCTAGTAGATCAGCCTCTCCTTAATTGTGATTAATTGTGATTAGCCCTAGTCTTTCCTAATTTGACACTGACTTACTCTAATCAATGTGTAGAAGAATCTCAGTGCCGATCCCGAGAAATGGGGTGCGTCTGAACAAAACTTCTGAATGCCATAGCAAAAGGTTTGAATACTCCTTCACTCTCATTCGCAGTGGACCGGCAGGTGAAGTCACTGTCCTCTGTGTCAACAGTGTATCGTGGGAAAGACGGAGTGGCAGGAAGCAGTAAAAACCGCTACGGACGCAATGGCAACCCCACCTACATCTCAGTGAGTTTCCCTCCCGAACACACGCAGTAATAGTATTGTTAAATATAACATTAAATGTCCCCAACTAAGCAAGCCAAAAGCCAATGGCAACAAAGGCGACAGTGGCAAGGAACCAAAACTCCATCAGTGACAGAATGGAGAAAAAAACCTTGGGAGAACCCAGGCTCAGTCGGGGGGCCAGTCCTCCTTTGGCCAACAAACGAACAGTGACCTATTATGCAGCCTAAATCATAATCATACAGAGGTCAGATTGGATCAGAACTTTCACAATATTTATCCAGTTCATCTGATTGGGGTCGGAGTCATCACGCCGGTATGGAGATGAGTTTGTTGAGGTGTCCATGAGGCCTTCACAGTGTTGATGAGACTGGCACTTCAGGACTGCGTTGTCGTCGTGTCCATGCGATGGTCCTTCATCACATCCGGATACGGCCTGGATCCGGTAGTTTGCAGTAAACCTCGGGATAAACAGAGCGACTAATATTAGTGTAGACACCATCCTTCTTATGATGTACAAAGTACATCAGGATTTATGGGAAGTGTTCCCGGCTGACCTAATCTATGCAGCCTAACATTGAATTATAGAAGTCTATAGAGTGTTATGTGAATGCTAGGCCAAAGAGATGTGTTTTTAGTCTAGCTTTGAACTGACAGACTGTGTCTGCTTCCCGGATAATGTTAGGAAGATTGTTCCAAAGTTTTGGTGCTAAATAGGAAAAGGATCTACCGCCAGCAGTCGATTTATATATTCTAGGTATTATCAACTGGCCGGAGTTTTGAGATCGCAATAGACGTGAAGGACTATAATGCGTTAAGAGCTCGCTCAAGTACTGGGGAGCTAAACCATTTAGTGCTAGGGATAGGACGGTATGAAAATTTCATATCACGATTATAGTGACCAAAATTATCGTGATATTATCACGGTTTTGTTAAAATGAGATGAAAGTGTTCAAAAAGAACTGATACTCACACTGAAAACATTTCAACAAGTTTTATATTTAAAAGCCAACAAACAACAAATAAAACAAGCAGCTCTATGCACTTTTTAAAGCAAGATTCTGTGGCATTTCCTTCCTTATAATAACCGTCGTCAATAACACAGCGCACATCCATGTATCACGCTCTCATTTCATTCATATTCAACTTGCCGTCTTGCGTCAATTCATTTGCGTCATGTGGATTTAACAGGTAAGATTTAAACCATTAATCTCAATTAAATACAGTGGTGGTCAGAATTAATGGCACCCCTGGTAAATATGATAAAAAATTACTCTAAAAAATAAATCTGTATTGTTTATCCTTATGATCTTAGATTCAAAAAATTGCCAAAAATCTAACCTTTCATTGAAGTAAAATAATTGAAAGTGGGGGAGAAATCACATTATGAAATAAATGTTTTTCTCCAAAACACGCTGGATTTCTCATAAATTCATCAAAAGTTGTCGTTATAAATCATCCCTCTGCTCCGCGATCGCGACCCTGTCATCACACACACCGTTAGAAAGCTCTCTCTCTCCTGAACAATACTGCCGGATCCAAATATGGTCATTTCCTTTTTATCACCAACCAATCGTGAAAGTAAAAGGGGGGATTTAACTCTAAATGCGCAATTTTCTCAAAATGACTTTTCTCTCGTACTCCAAGTCCGAAATCTCCCCTTCAGTAGCACCTATATACACCAAACTTTCCAGTCTTGTACCTAGTTATATTATGAAGACATTTACAGAGGGATTTGTAAATATATTATTCCTAGCCTGATTTATATAACATTTTATTCCAAAAAACATGGCGAAAATCATTTTTTTAAGGCTATTGGCAGTATATTCTGATTTACAGGATAGCAAAAGTAGATATCCATAAATCCCTCTGTAATTTTTTCCCCATCTAATATGTGAACAAAATGAAAAAATATTTTTGAACCTGGCTTTGTCCAATACTCAGATTTCGTTTTTTAAATTATATGCAAAATAGCACATATTTAATTAGACAATGCCTCATTTGCATATTTAAACATTAAATTACAGAAAACTTGTAATACATTTTTTTCTCATCTTAATGTAGGTAATCAACTGGCAAAGTTTCATGGTGAAATCCCCAGTTTTATATAAAAACTGCTCCCCAGTACTTGAGCGAGCTCTTAACGCATTATAGTCCTTCACGTCTATTGCGATCTCAAAACTCCGGCCAGTTGATAATACCTAGAATATATAAATCGACTGCTGGCGGTAGATCCTTTTCCTATTTAGCACCAAAACTTTGGAACAATCTTCCTAACATTATCCGGGAAGCAGACACAGTCTGTCAGTTCAAAGCTAGACTAAAAACACATCTCTTTGGCCTAGCATTCACATAACACTCTATAGACTTCTATAATTCAATGTTAGGCTGCATAGTTTAGATCAGCCGGAACCGGGAACACTTCCCATAAATCCTGATGTACTTTGTACATCATAAGAAGGATGGCGTCTACGCTAATATTAGTCGCTCTGTTTATCCCGAGGTTTACTGCAAACTGCCGGATCCAGGCCGTATCCGGATGTGATGAAGGACCATCGCATGGACACGACGACAACGCATCCCTGAAGTGCCAGTCTCATCAACACTGTGAAGGCCTCATGGACACCTCAACAAACTCATCTCCATACCGGCGTGATGACTCCGACCCCAATCAGATGAACTGGATAAATATTGTGAAAGTTCTGATCCAATCTGACCTCTGTATGATTATGATTTAGGCTGCATAATAGGTCACTGTTGGTTTGTTGGCCAAAGGAGGACTGGCCCCCCGACTGAGCCTGGGTTCTCCCAAGGTTTTTTTCTCCATTCTGTCACTGATGGAGTTTTGGTTCCTTGCCACTGTCGCTTTATTCGCTTTTGGCTTGCTTAGTTGGGGACATTTAACATTTAATTTTGAATTTAACAATACTATTACAACTTTAATTTCCTGTTATCTCTGTAAAGCTGCTTTGAAACAATTTGTATTGTAAAAAGCGCTATGTAAATAAAGGTGACTTGACTTGACTTGACTATACATGTTACATGAAGTGCAAGTGACAATAAGAGGAGAAGATGACATGACTCACCGTGTTTGTTGACTGATTCTACTTACCACAGGTTTGATGGATTTGTAAAAGGCGCGAGCTAAATAAATAAATAAATAAAGAGTGTACGGATGGCATGCTAACAGGCTAGCGAATTAGTAGCTTGTTGTGCTAGCAACGATTTAGATTGAAGCTAGCGATGTCAGGTTAATATGTGATGTTAAGTTGTATTTAGCAGTATAAACAACAGGGAATGGTAGTAAATAATGATTCAAAACAGAAAGATACAGACGCAAAGATCGAAGATAGAAGCTACAGACACAAACCAACAGCAAGGCAGACAGGAGCAATCAATCTAGTCATGTGACTCTGTTCCCCGCAGGGTTAACAAGCAGCTCTAGTCACGTGACTCTGTTCCCTGTAGGGTTAATGAGCAGCTTTAGTCACGTGACGCTGTTCCCTGCAGGGTTAACGAGTAGCTCTAGTCACGTGACGCTGTTCCCTGCAGGGTTAACGAGCCGCTCTAGTCACGTGACTCTGTTCCCCGCAGGTTCCTCTGGGCACAGCTGTGAAGGAAGCGGGCGAGACGCTGGCGGACCTCTCTCTCCACGAGCAGCTGTTCACCCTGGCGTACGGAGGGGCCGGCGGGAAGGGAAACCGCTTCTTCCTGTCGAACGAGAACCGGGCGCCGCTGACTGCCACGGCGGGAGAGAATGGCCAGGAGCGGGTGGTTCTGCTGGAGCTGCGCACCATGGCTCACGCCGCACTGGTCAGAGCTCACGCCTCACACACACTTCAGCAGCCAATAGATGTCTCTATAGCCTTTCAAATACATATATATATATATATATATATATATATATATACGTGCTGAAACAAGTGTGAAAGAAGACACTATTGCATAGTTTAAATAGTTTTTATTTGTTTTTATTTAAATTCATCATTAAAGGCACACTGAAGCTGTTATATAAAGGTACAATTCCTCCACAAAGTAATTTTGGTGGTAAACAAACTCATAGTAGGGCGAATCATCCTGGTAGTAAAGCTTGGGAGGGACGCCGCTGGAAAAACCAGCTATGTAAGTTTGAGAGGAGCGCCCCCGACAAATCTCGCGAGAATAACGACTTGCTTTACGGCACAACGTCACATACATCAACAAAGCACGCATTTCAGAATTGAATCTTGGCAGAGTCGACAAAGAAAACGCGGTCTGAAGAGTCAAGGAAAAGAAAACGAGAAACTGACCGCGTGAGGAACCGGACAAGAGTCTCACTCGGCCAGGCTTTCACTTGTTGGCGAGAGCTGAAAATCAGCAATGGATGCAAAAGGCGTTCTTGTTGATGGACTAGTAGACATCTTTGGAGGCTATCTGTGCCTGTTCGATGTCTGACGCTTTGTAACGCGTTGTGTCAGGAGGAAAAATAGGGATAGCTCACAGATGAAGTTATTACAGTGGCCAGACAGGCTCACAGAGGCAATTGGCATCTCACAACTTGCACTTTATTCCCCAATCGAACTTGTGTAACTGTCTGTCACACGTTCTACCGTCCACAGCGTTACTTGATAAACAAAAATAGGATAAGAATTAGAATCAAACAGAAATAACCCGCATACATGGGGTGGTCGAGGCGCGCATACAATACAGACTGCTGACAGTTCAACAGAGCGTGCGCAGCTCTTAAAGGGGCCACGCCTTATTTCCACTGGTTACAGCTTCCATCCTACTGAATATGTACCGGTATACAGGGGGAGGGGATCAGGCCGCGAGTGCAGAGACATCTCTGGTGAGTGGTATTTACGACAGTAACGTTAAATACAAGTACTCCACAGCGACTCAAGGGGTCGCTGTTTGACAAAAACGGAATTCCTCCACAGTGTGCCTTTAAATAAAAGTGCTTTGATGATCGACTTTATTTACATATATGACCTTAAAGGAATCCATAAGTAATCAGATTGCATTACTTTCATACTGTAGTTCTTGGATTACGTTACTTAATACTTTTTTTATTAAGTAATTTGTAACTGTGACGGAATACATTTTAAAAGTAACTCTCCCAACCCTGGCTGTTGATTGTTTCTGTTTTCTGAGCAGGTCGGCTTTCCAAACGCAGGCAAGTCCTCTCTGCTGCGAGCGATCTCTAACGCCCGGCCGGCTGTGGCCCCGTACCCCTTCACCACACTCAAACCTCACGTGGGCATCGTCCAGTACAGGGACCACGAGCAGGTGGCAGGTGTGTGTGTGTGTGTGTGTGTGTGTGTGTGTGTAAGTAAGAGAGTGTACCCCTTCACCACACTCAAACCTCACGTGGGCATCGTCCAGTACAGGGACCACGAGCAGGTGGCAGGTGTGTGTGTGTGTGTGTGTGTGTGTGTGTGTGTGTGTGTGTGTGTGTGTGTGTGTGTGTGTGTGTGTGTGTGTGTGTGTGTGTGTGTGTGTGTAAGTAAGAGAGTGTACCCCTTCACCACACTCAAACCTCACGTGGGCATCGTCCAGTACAGGGACCACGAGCAGGTGGCAGGTGTGTGTGTGTGTGTGTGTGTGTGTGTGTGTGTGTGTGTGTGTGTGTGTGTGTGTGTGTGTGTGTGTGTGTGTGTGTGTGTGTGTGTGTGTGTGTGTGTGTGTAAGTAAGAGAGTGTACCCCTTCACTACACTCAAACCTCACGTGGGCATCGTCCAGTACAGGGACCACGAGCAGGTGGCAGGTGTGTGTGTGTGTGTGTGTGTGTAAGTAAGAGAGTGTACCCCTTCACTACACTCAAACCTCATGTGGGCATCATCCAGTACAGAGAGCACGAGCAGGTGTGTGTGTGTGTATTTCTGGGGTGCGTTTTCCAACTATGGTAGCAAGTTCCGTCGTTATCAGCATAGTTCAACAAGTCGGTGTTTCCCAAAACCATCGTTCCAACGAACATTCGCAAACAGCATCGCAAAATTGTATGGTCTCCCGTTAAAGCTCTTACTCTGTCTCTCTCTCTCTCTGTACTGCAGTGGCTGTTTGTATATGCCAACTGTGATTTTTTTTTTTTTTTAATGTCTGTGTGAGCTTGTTGCAAACTACTTTTCCTACGGGGATAAATAAACACTACTACTACAACTACTATATCCTCGTATTTTAACCATACTTATGAATTAGTGCAGCAGATTAGTAAAAAAATCGTTCACTTTGGTATAGAAGCATGAAATTTGGCACAGATACTCTCTAAGGGCCACTATTTTGGAAAAAGGCGTTGGCCACGCATAAATTCAATGTGGCGGCCAATTTTCAAGATGGCCGCCATTTCCAAAGGCAAAGCCCCAACTTTTGTCCCCAACCCGCATCTCCTCCCGCAGCTTTTGCCACAGACCCACGAATGAGGCATCAAATCGTGCGGATTATTAGGAAATGGTGTGCTATGACTTTTATAAGTGATCGGGGGTACGATGTTCGCCCCAGGGGCGAAAAAGCGGCCGAAAAAAGTCCCATAGACTTAACAGTGCGACAAACTTTGACGATTCATAGCTCCGAGCGAGGATTTCGCAGAAACGTGCGGTTTACCACATTTGAAGAGGCTGGCAGGCTCTGTAAGAACATACCTCACAATGGGGTAAAAGTTGCACCCCTGGGGGGCAGGAGCTGCCCAAAGTTGCCTCATTGACTTACTATGGTGTAGGACAGCCCATGAAATTGTCACGTGATGAGGAAAATAAGGAAGACGAGGATTCAAGTGCAGGAAGGTAAGTTTAATTAAACGACTACAAAACAACATGAAAACTGAAAACCAAAACTGCCCCGTAGGGGAAAACCAGAGAGCTATCAGGCAGACACAGGAAACACAAGGGAAACAGATAATAACGAAACAACACAGGACTGCAAACACAAGCAGACTAAATAGGGAACAAATGACAGAAGGAAACAAGCAAGACAGGTGAGGGAGATAATACAATTAACAGGTAACGAGATGGAAGGGGCTGACAATAGACAGGAGAGCACATAGCACAAAGGAAACGCATGACAAGCCATGTGCTCACAATAAACAGAACTAGAACACATGAACATGACAAACCAGGAATGTCAGACCTCTGTCACCAACTTAAGCCTAGTTCACACGGCAGGATAATTAGGCCGATTTTAGCCCCGATTTACCCCTTCCGACAATCTTAAGTATGCTCCGATTATCGTAAAATAATCTGATCAGATATTCCTGCCGTGTGTGGTGTGTTAAGAGTGCTCACATCTGCTCGAAAGGACGTCGGGACCGCTCCGATCTCAAATCGGGGATATCCAACATGTTGGATTTTTTTGGCCCCATTTCTCCTTGTGTGTGGTGTCCCCCGGGGACAAACGAGCACGCAGCCTGTGGACTGTGGCATGTAGCCAATCAGAAAGCGAGGTGACGAGGCGCAGAGGAAGCACCGTGAAACAAAATCAAAACAGCCGTTCTTTTGATAACTTTTTTTTCGGTTAAAAATAAACTACAAACTATCGCCACTGCATCCTCCTCGTCCGCCATGATTGTTTACTCTGAAGTCACGTTTGATCTCGAGGGATTTTGCGAGATTTTCCGTCTGACCTGGGAATGCTCGGGAGTCAAATCGGTTCGAGTGTTATGTGTTGATTTTGCCGTGTGGTTGCGCACCACACACTGTACGACCAAAACTGTTAGACCCGTGATTTTTTATCGCCGTGTGTGGGGTCTCTCAGGTTTGGAAAATCTGCCGACAATTTTAAAATCGTCCCGTGTGAACCAGGCTTAAGATAAGACCAGACAGAAGTGACAGAACCCTGACAGAAATGGGCAGTCATACACATTGCATAGGGATTTTGTATTGAACATAGCTCTGGATCACAGTGTCATAGAGACATGGGGACGTGCTCATTTTACTCAGACGACCAATCAGTCTCTAAGGATCATTGTGAAGCTATTAAGCCACGCCCTAGCAACCATTTACAGCACCTTAGCAACAAGTTCCATTGACTTCCATTGAAAGAGATCAAAGGGATATCTCTGGATAGTATCATAGAAAGATGAGTGTGGTCTCGTTTTACCCGGGGCAGCAAACATTCAATCATGAATTACCTGAACACTTCTAGCCCCTCCCTAGCAACCATTGTTGAGCACCTTAGCAACCAAAATCCAAAGAGGTATATCTTCTATTCTGAATGTCACAGAGACATGGGAGTTGGTTTATTTCATTCATAGTGACACGCAGCCTTTAGAGTTTCATGATTGGCAGCTGCCAAGCCACTCCCTAGCGACCAAAGAGAGTACCCTAGCTACCATTTTGCAAGACCTATACTGCCCTACAAAGGCAAAAGACCTTAACTCGCTAGAGTGTGGAACTAAGAAAAATGACTTTAAAGATTTTTAGTTTTCCCGCCAAATTAATTATAGGTAGGACACTGGAAATCTGGCAATTAGATGTTTAAGTAATAAAAATTATCTACGTAAAAAAATCTTGAGCTCAAACTTGACTTTTGACCACTATTTTAAAGTTACTGTACTCTGCCTTTGTATTGTCAGCAAAAAGTGAGAAGTCATGCCAAGGCAAAAGACAGTGACTTCCACATTATCAATATTTGGTTGCTGATCACCATTAACAAAATCATTATAGTTACACCTGTATACAATCTAGTGATCATGGCATTTATTTTGAATGATTTACAATTACTTATAGCTATCTACTTATTGTGCTTTGGTTGCATTCTGGTGGCCCTATTAATTCATTAGACATGACAAAATACTTCCGTAGCGGTAAAGAGTATAGGCTATCTTCAAGTGGTACTGAGTGGCATAAGACTTGCTAAACACGCGTTCAAAATGATCACAATAAAACAGATCCTCGCGCACATTCGACCCGGAGACTGGATTATAGCGATGGATCTGAAAGACGCATACTTTCACAGACGCTTACCGAGATTCGTGTTCAAGGTGTCACGCTCCTAGTCCGTTCACGAAAAGTAGCCTATGCAGTGCTTTCCCCCTTGATACTCAGTAGGGAGCGCGTTCTGGACTACCTAGACAACTAATGCATTTATAGCACAACCTTCTGTGTTCTGTATCTTTTCAGTATGCAGTGGTTTCAGCTGCCCGTCTGCCCTATTATTGTGCATGTGCACTTCGCTCGTCCCGTGGATTTATTCCGGACTTGTATAGATTGTATAACCTGCTTGTAACAGCTGAGCTGGTCTGATGTTGTATGCACCAGCACTTGTTTCATTATGTTGTATGCACCAATATACCCTTGTTGCTTCATTATTATCACTCCCTGTGATATATTTCTTGCGTCGGCTCGACCGTGTTCAGGGCAATGCTGAAGGCTAGGGCTGTCGCGGTAACCGCAATATTGTAGTACCGCGCTACTGACAGGCCAGCCGCAGAGGAATGCAAGTAACCGCAGCAACCGCGTTTTCTTTTTTCATAAGGCCACCCTTCGTAGTTCGTACCATGTGTATTGAATGTTAAATAAGTTAATAATGATAACAAGACTGTTTATCATGGTGATTTGTACAGAGGCTTTGTGGATTTGGACCTAAGCCTAAACAGACAGTGAATGAGATCGACTGAGCACGTGCGATTACCTGCGTGCGTCTCTTTGAAGTCAAGTATATTCGTGAAAAGTTTGCCGTTTCCAAGGAAAGCAAAATATTTGTCGTATCTTCCTTTTAACGTTTGGTATTTACCATGAATGGCGTCAGCGCTGGTCAGCATTACACAGCGCGAGGAAGCCGTGGGGCGGGAAAGCAGCGAGTCACACATTGAATCAATGCCATTGGTCTCTATTAAGTGAAGCATTGCTTCGGCTTTGCCCAAAAGTGAAGCATTGCTGGCCAGCCGAGCCTTTAAAAGTGGAGCTCAAAGTTAAAAAATAATTAACACCTTGTTTCATTACATCTATCATTTAAGGAATCTGCTTTTTGAACGTTTTCGTTGAATGAACGGTTTAATGACTCACTCGACAGTCCGTTGGCGTAACAATGTAACTGAGGGACAGTCTTTCAATGCGCAGAGACGCTGCTTAGTTCGATTACATTGTTTTAGTGAATGCTGACCATATCATAACACGTATTTTTATAACAACAAATAAATAGAAATAAATAAATGGCGGTAATACCGCATATCGCTCTATTGAGCCACTCAAAATTACCGCAAGGGAAATTCCTTCACCGCGACAGCCCTACTGAAAGTGCCGGCGAAGTTTTGGCACTCTGCCAGCTAGATGCATGATTGTTTCAACCAGGTCCGGTACCCGAACTGGGTGAGGCGGGGCTTTAGTTCTTTGTTGTATTCACCTGCTAAGGCATGTGTAACACTTTTCTGTCAACTCTGCATATATCCTTCACGATCGATATCACACGTTTGTCGAAGGAGCGGGTTCAGACCATACTATCTGACCGCATCAGTGCAGGACAAGGCTTTGAGGACATCAGAAGTTACAGGGACTGATGGCAGCTGTAAGTACACAGGCAAAAAATGTGCCAAAAATATTAATAACTCATTTTCAACCAAAAACGAAGTTACGGTCTTTTGCCTTTGCACGGCAGCATATCTCTACATCAGAACATCGTATAGAGATGGGGGTTGGCTCTTTTGACTCATGCTAGCAAACAGGAGTTCCAACATGCTACACATGCTAGCTGTGAACAGCTACATGCTAATAGCGATTAAGTAAGTGCTCAATCATGCCAAGAAAATGCTAAGAACTCCAATAGTGACCATCTGTGACAACTACTAACCACCTACCAACACCATAACAACCACACAGAATACCCTAGCAACCGCCTACCAACACCATTGCAACGACCCAGAACACTCTAGCAACCACCTAGCAACCACCTGAACACATGAATAAGCCATATCTCGGCACCAGAACATCGTACAGACATGTTTGTTGGCTCGTATGCAATCATGTACCAAACCCTAGCAACCGAGTGGCGAGTTTTGTCACTGCAAGCACCCACTCACATTTTCTTCTGAAAATGTACATTCTATGGCCATCTTGAAAATGGTCGCCATCTTGAATTTTTGATTGGCACACACCTTTTTCCATGATAATGTTCCTTGAAGAATATTTGTACCAAATTTCATGATAGCATCACCATTTGAAAAAAATATATAAGGATTCAAGAAAAATGGTGGCCAACTTGAATTTGAGGGACAAGCACTGTTTTCCAAAAAAACATTCTGAAGAGAGTATTTTCACAAAATGTTATGCCTACATGATATTACTGTTTGAACGATTGGCATAATGAGCATTTGACAGAAATAGCGGCCATCTTGAAAAAATGTCCGCCATGTTGAATTTTTCGTTGGCCAACGCCTTTTTCCCAAAAAATTACCCTTGTAGAGTATCTGTGCCAAATTTCATGCTTCTATTCCAATTTGAACGATTCTCTTGAGATATGCCATTAATCTGCTGCACTAAATGGCTCGGTTACTAAAGGAACCTCTGTTCCCTGAGATAAGGGAACGTGTATTGCGTCTGCCAGACGAAATGGGGAAACTCCTTTTCTCTGATTTCTGAAGCCTTTTATAAAATAATGCAGTGCTACTGCACAGCCATAACAGTGCAGTGATCTGCACACACACTTATTGGCTGGTCAGTGGGAACTGCGTGAACCTATGGCAGAGCGGCATGACTGCACGAGCCAATCAGGGCACAGCCTGCCGATCCGAGCGCAGAGGTTGCCCGAAGGGAGGGGCATCTGCCAATAAAAGCAGCTCATTTCACCATAGGATTCAGGTTTAAATCGACTGAAATGACGAACGCCGAGTTGCGTGCGTCATAGGATTGCCGTCTACGTAATACTCGTTCAGTCGTATTGCGTCTGCTAGATGCGATGGGGAACCAATCCAATCACACCGTGCTATGTTCTAGCCGAACAACATGCTGTATGGCCCCAGCCTGGGACGCCTGGACAAGGGTCCCAGGGCAGGGTCTAATGGGGCAATAGCGCCCTATTAGGGTCAGAACCCTTAAGAGTCATGGTGGGCTTGGCCATCAAGTGTTAGACAGTGTTAGACAGGTTATTATGCGAGGAAGTTTTTTGTCCAATAATTAGAATCTCTGGGTTTTTTTCAGAATTAAGTAGTAGGAAATTATTATTCATTCAGTTTTTTATATCAGCTATGCATTCCGTTAATTTTGTGGATTGGTAAGTTTCGTTAGGTTTGGAAGAAATATAGAGCTGAGTATAATCAGCATAACAGTGAAAACTAATGCCATGTTTCCTAATGATATCTCCTAAAGGTAGCATGTACAGAGTTAACAGCAGCGGTCCGAGTACTGAGCCTTGTGGTACGCCATACTGAACTTTTGACCGTTAAGACATCTCTTCATTTACTGCTACAAACTGATAACAGTCAGATAAGTATGATTTAAACCTTGCTAATGCAATTCCACTGATGCCAACATAATTTTCGAGTCTATTTAAGAGAATGTTGTGGTCAGTGTGTTAAACGCAGCACTAAGATCAAGTAACACTAATAGAGAGATACAACCACGATCGGATGATTAGAGCAAATCATTTGTGACTCTCAAGTCAAGTCATCCTCCTTTATATAGCGCTTTTAACAATGTAGATTGTTTCAAAGCAGCTTTACAGTGATAAACATAATTTTAGGTAACAGAGATTGGTTTGGTTTTATAGTGATTCTTGAAAAATGTTTTTTCCAGTTAAAGTTAGTTTTGATTGATTCACTTCCGTCTAAATGATCATTTGTTATTGAATTAGGGGCCGCTAAGACGACACCGTTCTCTCTAAACAGACTTTAAACGTGAACCTGTGATAGACGCTGATGGCGTTCACAAGCGCATTAAGAATCGATTCTATTGTTATGTGCGTTTGAATATATGTGCGCAGGTTTGTAATTCCTTACAAACCATGCCTAAACAAACTACTTGTCTATAAATTTTGATGCAGAATTTTATTTTATCTTATCACTTTGGGTAGGTACGCGAACCACAAAAAAAATCCACAACGCTTTATCTGTAGAGTGGTATAGGGATCCACAATAGGGAGAGGCTAGTTGGCACTTCAGCACTGCATTGTCATCGACTCTAATGAGAGCTGTCTCAGTACTATGGTACGGTCTAAATCCTGACTGAAAATCCTTGCATATACTATTTCTTTTAAGAAAGGAACACAGTTGTGAGGATACTGCCTTTTCTAGCATCTTTGACAGAAAAGGTAGATTCGAGATCAGCCTGTAATTGACTAATTCTGAATCAGAATCAGAAAGAGCTTTATTGCCAAGTGTGCTTGCACACACAAGGAATTTGTTTTGGTATTGAGGCTTCCAGTGGACATATACAAATACAAATACAACATGAAACATAATACTACAAATTATAAGAATAAAATATAAATATATATTTTATATATATATGTAGGATCAAGCTGCGTTTTTTTAACAAGCGGTTTAATCATAGCCAGCTTAAAGGTTTTTGGTACGTATCCTAGAGACAAAGATGAATTGATGATGTTAAGAAGAGGATCTATGACTTCTGGAAGCATCTCTTTCAATAATTTAGTCAGTATAGGGTCTAACATACATGTTGTCGATTTAGATTAATTAACGAGTTTAGAAAATTCTTCCTCTCCTATGGCAATGAGTGAATTGAATTTTACCTCGGGGAGACTACAATGCACTGACTGATGCGATACTGTAGTAGACGGTTGCATAATTATAATTTTCTCCCTGATATTATCAAGTATATCTTATAAGTAAAGAAGTTCATAAAGTCATTACTGCTGTGCTAATTGGAATCGTCTGGACTTGAAGCTTTATTTTTCGTTAATTTAGCCACTGTTTCAAATAAATACCTAGGGTTTTGTTTATTTTCTTCTAATAGGGTTGAAAAATAAGCAGATTTAGCAGTTTTTAAGGCCTCCCTGTATGCAATCGTGCTCTGTTTCCATTAAAAGCGATGGAGTTTTCTTCCAGTTGTGCTCCATTTTTCTGGCTGCTCTTTTAAAGGATAATTCTGGTATTTAACACTTTGAGTCTGTTTTCTAGTTTATTTTGAATGAACTAGAGTGGTGGACACAGAAATTTTGACGATGGGTCCTGTCTCGATTTTTGGACTATTTTAGAATCGCCTTTGACCGCTTCAGAGTGGCTGTCTACCGGCATGCACAAACATGTCCTTAAAACAAACCTTAATGTTTGTTTTCAAAACTGTTCAACTCACCAAGTGGTTAGTGGTGTTCGTTGATGATTAAAAACAAATATATTGGCGCAATTTATGATTTCAATCTGTGTTATTTGCTATAGTGGAACTATTTTTTCCGATACCTCACAACCACGTATAAAGTTCTGCTCGATATTTGAGTCTGAAGCGTTAGCACACTCCTGACCACTTGATGGCGACAACCACTTTGCCTTAATGGGAGCACAGTTGCTCTGCTCATGCTAGCCTTCTGAGAGACAGAGAACCAAGCGAAAAGACTACAACCAAATGTAAACAGCCCCCTTTTCCGTTTCCGGTAGCGCAGTAATATCAACGAGCAATGAGTCATCCAATAGAAATCAAAGCGATTTTACTCTGAAGCGGTCAAAGGCGATTCTAAAACAGTCAAAAAGTCGAGACAGGACCCATCGTCAAAATTTCTGTGTCCACCACTCTAGTTCATTCAAAATAAACTAGAAAACAGACTCAAAGTGTTAAATACAGGAATTATCCTTTAAGGGCCTGAGTGTGCTCGTTGTACCACGGCGTTGGACTATTTTCTTTAATTTTCTTTAAGCGCAACGGAGCAACTGTGTCTAAAGTGCTGGAAAGGAGAGAGTTAAAAGTTTCTGTTGCAATATCAAGTTCTTCTAAGCTATCTGGGATGCTGAGATGATGAAACTGATTAGGAAGATTATTGATAAAGCAATCTTTAGTGGCAGAAGTGATAGGTCTAACATACTTGTAACACGGAGTCGGCTTTGCAGCCTTGGCTAAATGTAAATTACACAAGACTAGATAATGATCTGAGATGTTATCGCTCTGCTGCAGAATTTCAACAGCATCAACATTTATTCCATGTGATAATATTAGATCTAGAGTATGATTACGACAATGAGTAGGTCCTGACACGAGTTGTCTAACTCTAATAGAGTTAAGAATGTCTTTAAATGCCAATCCCATTGCATCTTTTCAGACTTCCAACGAGTTTTTGAGAGGGGTTTGACAGCCGACTGGTTACGTGGTCTTTGAGTATGGACCAGCGAGATGTTGAAGAGCTAAAAATGACAGCAGTAATTTCCTGCAGCACTCCAAAGAATTTCACAGATTGCACAGAAGATTTTGCTGCATCTGAGACAACCAAGTTTAAGCTATGGCTACTACATGGCATGAAAAGTGCTTTTTTGTTCAAATCAAGTATTTGTTTTTGAAATCTCTGTTTTTTGCCTTTCAAATTACTCCTGTTGTTGTTGCTTTGCCCTCTACAATCATTAATGTCTAAGCCCAACATCTTCAGATGGTGTAGGAAAGTGTTACACCGTGCTTCGCCTGTTGTGGGCTCAACTGGGGGAAATCCAGTTAAGTGTTCTGTTATTGAAACATCAGATGTATCGCAAGCCACACTACGCAGTATAACTGACATTTGTTCAACGTGAAAAACATCAGGCGTACAGTCCATGATCACGGCAAAATATTTTGCATCATTAACTTTTTTTGTTATGGCCTGAACAATCATCTGTTTGATCTGTTCAATGAGTTCATTCTGAATGTCCTTGTTTAAGTAGTGGCATGTTATGTCATCATGTCTCTGAATTCTTCGCAAGTGCTAACTCATTACTGGTCATACTTAGCAAGCAACTCCACTTCACCCAAGAAATTACCATTGGAGGGGACAAAGAGTTTATCGGACTCAGCTAAATGGCATATTATGCTGATGATTCTGGTTTGTCGTCAGCGAGTAGTGCCGGGGTTCTGTTTTTCCTCATTTATGCTAGTGAACACTACGGACTCATTCATTGATTCTGTGCTATCTTCGGCTGCTGGCTCCTTTTGCGGAACAACAGACTAATACCTTCCTCGTCATCTGCCTTCGTCTTCCCATCCCTCTGCTCTTTAGTCACTGCTTCACCTGCACTAGAACTAGCTAGACTAAGGTTAGCTTCTGGAGCATCGGAACCTTTCGGGAAAAGGTTTGTTAATTTTGGACAGCTTTCCAAGCTTTTTCATTTAGCCTGTGCACGCCTTCTATATTCAGCGCCACTAGGCTTTGAACGTCTCATTGCGATCACCCTTTACCACGGCCCAAAATCTGAAAATCAAATTTACTGCTTACTAGCAAAGCCATCCATTCAATGATCACACTCGTCATGGTGCGGCACGCCGGCGCCTTCTAGTGTCTAGCAATTACCTAATTTACACTTCCGCCAGCCGTGTGTGTGTGTGTGTGTGTGTGTGTGTGTGTGTGTGCGCGCGCAGATCTCCTGTTAAAGCTCTCTCTCTCTCTCTCCTGCAGTGGCTGATATTCCCGGGCTGATCCCCGGAGCTCATCTGAACCGTGGGCTGGGTGTGTGTTTCCTACGGCACATCGAGCGCTGCCGTGTCCTGCTGTATGTGCTGGACATGTCGTGTGCAGAGCCCTGGGTACAGCTCCAGCAGCTGAGCTTCGAGCTCGACCAGTACAGGCCTCAGCTCTCCCTCAGACCGCACGCCATCGTGGCCAACAAGATGGACCTGCCGGGGGCCAGGAGGAGCCTGGAGGCTCTGAGGAGCCGTGTCCCTCACACGGTCATCCCTGTGTCTGCACTGACCGGAGAAAACACCGGAGAGCTGATCCTGCACCTCAGGCGGATGTACGACAGCGGACTCTCTTAGCAAACATCTGCCTTTCTCCAGCTGCTGCTCATTACAGCACAAACAGTCATCATAATCTGATTCTCCACACACACTTGTGGCTGTAAACATCATGTAGATTAATACAAGACTACTACTGTGATCACTTCACATGTGCAGTTAATGTATTCATAGTCTTACATCGTCATGAAGAGAGCAAAGCTGCTAAGCCGGGATGTTTCACACTATACAGGAAGGGAAAGTATAATGTGTGTTCATCATCGCTAAATAAACCCTGATCCTCTTCATGTCGGCTCTTGCCACTTTACTTTGCACTGCTGGAGCTGCTTGAACAAGTCTGCAAAAAAGTATTTTGTATTTCATGTACTTTTGTTTTTCATAACTAATAGAGTACATCTATGTTTAAAAGCCATAAAACTGAGGTTTGTAATAAAACGTCTTTTAACCATTTCCCCTGCCTCAGTGATTTGCTGCTATAGAACGACTGCTTGGTCACTGTATCATTGAACTTGCATGATCCACGGGATCTAAAGAGACCAGTATATATGACAACAAGTAATCTAAAGTTAGAAGCATTTTAAATAATTGATCTGTTTTTTTCTAGTGTTGGTCTCAGATCTTAAGGTCATGCTACTGATGACACATTTTACATTTCAGTTCAATAATATTTGACTAAGGAATTGTATAAATTGTAAATACAATTCCTTAGAATACAATTCTATAAAAAAAAATATAAGTCACATGTCTTGTTCAGGTGTTTTAAGACTTTGGGGAAAAGTTATGCATGCAATGATGCGTTCTGGGAGTCGTGTTTATGACGTTGGGTGTCGGGAGTAAGATGGCCGTGTACCTTCTCTTAATTAACTACACAAAATACTGCTAGGATTTTTAACTCCACTTCTAGAAAAATAAGAACAAAGAATGTGCATATAGCTTTTTTAATTAGAATCCTGAATCTTTTCCACTGACCAATTTTTAATCCTATTTATATTTGCTCTTCTTCAATGTAGAAATTAATCTAAAAACATTTACAATGGACACCACGACTGAAGCAACATAAATATAAATTGCATTTCTGACATGTGGCAATTCACAATATGCCTGGCAGGGGATTAGGATTATGACAAATGTACCCCATCATAAGGGAAGCACATTCTGCCTCTGGTGTTACAAGGATGTGAGGAGCTAGAGATGGACAATCAGTTTAATCAGTCGTTTTGATTGGGGAGACGGTAATGCTGTCTCAGTGATGCCACCACCACCTATGACTAGGGGTGCAACGGATCAAAAAACTCACGGTTCGGATCGTTTCCCGGATCAGAGTCACGGATCGGATCATTTTTCGGATCAGCAAAAAAATAAAAAATAAATTGCCTCATGTCTGCACCTATAAACACAATGATAGCTAGGCCTTTCACGATAACAAATTTTGCTGGACGATAAATTGTCCAAGAAATTATTGCGATAAACGATAATATTGATAATAAACGATAATATTGTCGTTCTGAGACCATTTTCATCTAAAATAATGATAATGGCATAATAATGCAGGTATACCTTTTCAAAGATCAATAAACTTATTTCTATAGACTATTTAACACTGAAAACATTTTAAATATCCGCAATAAATGAACAAAACCAAAAACAATAAAAGCAATGGACTCTCATTCTCTGTTAACAAAAAATGCACTTACCAATGTGTGACTTATGTTCACACTGAGAATCATATGCATCATGTACTGTGTGAGCATGCGTCTCATATGAGTATGTGCGCTAGTGTGTGTGCTCGAGTCTCATGAGTATGTTCGCGGAGAGTTTGTGTGTGTGCTCGCGTCTCATTGAGTTTGTGCGCGAGTTTGTGTGTGTGTGCTCGTCTCATATGAGTATGTGCGTGGAGAGTTTGTGTGTGCGCGAGTTTGTGTGTATGCGCGTCTCTCATGATTATGTGCGTGGAGAGTTTGCGTGTGCGCGCATCTCGTGTGTGTAAAGTTTGCGTGTACGTGAGTGAGCGACTTTAGGTGTGTCTGTGCATTTCATATGTATTTGTTTGAGCTTTCAGCAGTATACATGCATGTTTGACTACTTAGTATAGGTGTATGCAAGTGTTTCATATATATGTGCGTGAATGAAGTTTGATTTAAGCCGTAGATGGCACCTCATATGAGGGAGAGAGAGTGCGCGCGAGAGAGAGAGGGTCGAGCGAGGGGTAGTGCTGCGCGAACGCCGTTTGTGATGGCTTTAGCCCGCTCTGATTGTGCAACAAGGGGTTGCTTAAATGCCGCGGTGATAAGCGGTTGTTGAGCAGCCTTCGTTTTCACTCCTGTGAGTGAAACATCGGGGCGATGTCGCTTCAAATGCGTGGCCATGCTGCCACAGTGCCTACACACCGTCACGGGTTTTATCCACTAACCTCTTTCCTTCATCATTATATTTGACAGGGAAGCCAACATGCTCCCATACAGGGGATTTAAATGACGCGGGGCGTTCAAGCTCCTCCGTTCGCCATGATCACGCTGTGTGTGGATTGAATATGCGCACAATTTTTTTTTTTCATAAATCAATCCGCGGATCACGCGTGTGCCGAACCGAAGATATTGATCCGAACGGATCACGGATCAATGATGATCCGTTGCACCACTACCTATGACTACATCTCCTGCTGGTTTTCATATTAAGTAAATAGAGGTTAGGCAGGTCTTTAAGAAATGCAATCCTCGTGAAAACCCAGGTCCAGATAAGATATGCTGTATTGTTTAAAACACTGCGGTTCAGTTAGGTAAAGTTTTTAGACCTTTAGGATTACATGATCTTCGACCAATACCACTAACATCTATAGTGATGAAATGTTTTGAGCGTTTAGTAAAAAAAAAATACATTGTATCTGAAACCGAGTATCTCATAGATCAGTTCTCTAGAGCTTTAAAAACCATATATGGTTTACCATATATGCCTATGGTAAATTGCCTGTTTGGGCTGTAAATGGAAACATCTATGATGTAAGTGGTTATATGCTTGCTAAATAAAGCTTAAAATATTTTTTCGCATGTGTGCTTAAAGTCAAGTCAAGTAACCTTTATTTATATATTGCTTTTTACAATACAGATTGTTTCAAAGCAGCTGTACAGAGATAACAGGAAAGTAATGTTGTAATAGTATTGTTAAATATAAAATTAAATGTCTCCAACTAAGCAAGCCAAAAGCCAATGGTGACAAAGGCGAAGAAATGCCAAAAGGCAACAGTGCAGGAACCCAGGCTCAGTCGGGGGGCCAGTCCTCCTTTGGCCAATTAACGAAAAGTGTATGATTATGATTTAGGCAGCATTATAGGTCAGAAGTCAGATTGGATCAGAACTTTCACAATATTTATCCAGTTGATCTGGTTGGGGTCGGAGTCATCACGCCGGTATGGAGATGAGTTTGTTGAGGTGTCCATGAGGCCTTCACAGTGTTGATGAGACTGGCACTTCAGGACTGCGTTGTCGTCGTGTCCATGCGATGGTCCTTCATCACATCCGGATACGGCCTGGATCCGGCAGTTTGCAGTAAACCTCGGGATAAACAGAGAGACTAATATTAGTGTAGACGCCATCCTTCTTATCATGTACAAAGAACATCAGGATTTATGGGAAGTGTTCCCGGTTCCGGCTGATCTAAACTATGCAGCCTTACATTGAATTATACCAATCTATAATGTGTTATGTGAATGCTAAGCCAAAGAGATGTGTTTTTAGTCTAGATTTGAAGTGACAAACTGTGTCTGCTTCCCGGACCATGTTAGGAAGATTGTTCCAAAGTTTTGGTGCTAAATAGGAAAAGGATCTACCGCCAGCAGTCGATTTATATATTCTAGGTATTATCAACTGGCCGGAGTTTTGAGATCGCAATAGACGTGAAGGACTATAATGCGTTAAGAGCTCGCTCAAGTACTGGGGAGCTAAACCATTTAGTGCTTTGTAAGTAATCAGCAATATTTTAAAATGTATACAATGTTTAATAGGGAGCCAATGCAGTGTTGACAGAACCGGGCTAATATGGTCGTACTTCCTGGTTCTGGTAAGAACTCTAGCGGCTGCGTTTTGAACTAGCTGTAGTTTGTTTATTAAGCGTGCAGGGCAACCACCCAGTAGAGCATTATAATAATCTAGCCTTGATGTCATGAACGCATGAACCAATTGTTCTGCATTTTTCATTGAGGCCCACAGAGAAGGAAATGAATAGTTTAAATAAAGTCGTTATTTTTGTTTGTTTTTGCTTACAAAAAGTATTTTCGTCGCTTAATAAACTTAAGATTGAGCCACTGTAGTCACTTGGACTATTTTAACGATGTCTTTAATAACTTTTCGTGGCTGGGAAGTTTCAATCCCTGAAGAAGCCTATGGACTAGTATGGAGGAGTGATCCAGCTCTCAGATTTCATCAAAAATACCTTAATTTGTGTCCTGAAGATGAAAGAAGGTCTTACGGGGTTGGAACAACATGAGAGTGAGTAAATACTGACAGAATTTTCATTTTGGGGTGAACTATACCTTTAAATGCTTGAACGCCGATAAATGCTGCTCGCAGCTTTACTTTGAATAAGTAATTACTTCACGGCTGCTAAAAAGGTATGTTCTATACAGTATGAATGTAATCTGGACGTACTACATTGGCCATGTTGTCATTATCATGTGACCTACCAGCATTAGTTGCATCACTTCACTGCCATTCAAGAATCCTCTCCCATGGCATAGTAAAGTGTTCATCATATGCACTCTTCAGAACCTCTCCGGAAGAGGTTGGTCATTCGGTACGTTTTGCCTACTCTTGTATGAGAACTGTGAATTCGGACACACAAATTTGATCACAAACTGTTTTTTGCCTCCTATACAGTAGGGAAGTATGCGATTTCGGATGCAGTCACAGTGTTAAACGAGGATACTCGCTAAGACTGACATTTTGACAATTTTGCGTGTATGTGTCCGTTCAAGCACACATAGATGCGGAAGAGAATGTGTCCGTTCAAGCACACATAGATGCTCTGTGTTCACTTGCTTCTGCATGGCTCTGTGTGAGAGCACACAAAAAAAACAGCACGCGGGTTCAGAATTTTATTCTCTTTCGCGTCTTCTTGTGCTTATGTGTTTAAACTGACAGGGCATAAAACGTGCAAATGATAACCATTCAGTCCATGATGGTTAGACTTTGCAATTAATCCGTGAGTCAGGTGCCTAATCATGTATCATAGCCCTACGTCCTACTCTTAATTGTGGCTTTGTGGTGGAGTTCATGTGCTTTCAACTATGATCTTTCCGACATGACTAAGAGCATTTTCACACCTTTCACAGCTTGTTTGGAGCGTTTGTTTCGGAACCTGGCTCATTTTCTCACTTAGTTCAGTTAGTTTAGGCATATATGAACCCGGCAATTGATCTCGGATCCAAAACAATCACTCTGGCCCTGTTCAGAACTGGCATTAAGAAACGTTTTGGTCAGTAAGATCACAAGTGAACGAGGGAGACACATACCCGTTTACACTTGGTGTCTCTTTTGTCCACTTTTAAACCACTTCTGTCTTGATTTCTTTACAGGGAGCGTCTTTTCAGATCTTTCGATCTAATGGACGAAATAAGCTTGCACAATTTACATATGAACGTGACCGGAGACGACGGAAAAACATCTGGAGAGCAGCAGTTTTCGTTTCTGCTCTGACAGCTGCAAGACCAGACAAACGCTGTGAATGTGTTTTCGAAATCAGGAAGGGTGAGAGAACATTGTGCTTGATATGTTTTTTGTCTTAAAACCAAACTTGGGTCTCCAGCCAAAGTTTAAATCATGTCTGGCTAGCAAGCTTCTCATAATGTTTACGATTTAGGTCAGTAGCCGGAGTCTTTTGTGGATGTTTGAACATCCACATGAGCGTTTCCACTTCAAAAGCAATTTTGCCACAATAAGCTTGGGGAGTGAACTCGTCAATCCATCTTGATGGATGAAGCAGAGGAAACTCTGACTAATAAGAGGACAGCTTAACTCACATGTGACTTGAATAAACACATTTTTGCATACTTTGAAACACTGCCTTGTGAAATCAAACCGAACCAGGAAGATAATGCAACATTGTAACATTGAGTTCCTGTTTTGGAACAAAGCAAATAGTCTACAGGTGTCCTGCCAGGGAGGGCAGGCGTCCTGAAGTTGTGTGGCAGAAATCCAGGGTGGTGACGGCAGACTAGAAAGCCTCCAGGGCGACACGACAATACATGAGCCAAGGAGGGGCCGTTAGCGCAGGGAGACAGGATCAGCCTCCATAGCCTTGACACGAGAGCTTGGGTCAGCCACTATGGCCTGGGACATATAACAATTTTCTGGGAGGAGTTATGGGGTTGTGTGCCACCCACACACACAAGATGGCTGTAGCCATCACGGACAGTGTTTTCTTCTCTAGGCTTAGTTCTGGGGCTTCAGTTGCCTCCTAGCAGGATCGTGACTGAGATCTGGGGCTGGAGCGACTCCGGTGCAGACTCAGGGTCAGGAGCAGGATTGTGACTGAGATCTGGGGCTGGAGCGACTCCGGTGCAGACTCAGGGTCAGGAGCAGGATCGTGACTGAAATCTGGGGCTGGAGCGACTCCGGTGCAGACTCAGGATCAGGAGCAGGATCGTGACTGAGATCTGGGGCTGGAGCGACTCCGGTGCAGACTCAGGGTCAGGAGCAGGATCGTGACTGAGATCTGGGGCTGGAGCGACTCCGGTACAGACTCAGGGGCAGGAGCAGGATCGTGACTGAGATCTGGGGCTGGAGCGACTCCGGTGCACACTCGGGGGTAGGAGCAGGATCGTGACTGAGATCTGGGGCTGGAGCGACTCCGGTGCAGACTCAGGGGCAGGAGCAGGATCAGGACTGAGATCTGGGGCTGGAGCGACTCCGGTGCAGACTCTGGGGTTGGAGCAGGATCGGGACTGAGATCTGGGGCTGGAGCGACTCCGGTGTAGTGAAAGATGTGGATTGGAATCAGTTGCTGCTTCAATGTATATGTAATGATTGATTATAATTAAGGTATTAATCAATATTTTTTCTTCTAATTATCAAATAATTTGAATGATTTCTCTGGAGATTTTACTTTGTTATAAAATTTACCAGTGTGATTACTGAAATGTTCTTTTCATGTATTCTTTAATGTCAGTATTTGCTATCTGAATGCAGTAACAGTGCTTGCTTATTCAGCCCGGATTCCAGAAATAAAATAGGGACTTGTTTTGTGTTTGAGAAAGGTCTTCAACGTGTTAAACGTTTAGGGATTTATAGTTTAAGAGACCAGTTCTCAGTTAAAGCCTATATTTTCCATTTAGACTAAAGTTTAGTTCTCCTTGAGAGAAAGAACGCATTATCTTGATGTTTTGAGAGGACTCTCCTGTTTATAGTTAGAGCATGGCCAAATCCAACCTTGGTAAAGCTGTGTGTCGGTGTGTGTGTTAGTCTTCTTGGTTACAGGTTAAGGAACCACTGGCATTATTGGAGATTGACTGAGTTGTGGTTCTGGGCATGCTGGCGCCCAGCAACCCAAATCTGCGACCTGGAAGGTCATGACGTGCCTAACTTCAGGGTCTGAGTGTCAGCTGCATATGTCATCATGTAATAATAGACGAGAAGCAAATGCAAGTAAACAGTAGATTTAATAAGGATGATGATGATGATGATGCAGTACAGGCAGATGTAGAACGGGTGACACAGGGACTTCGGTGGTCAGGATCCGGTGGTGAAGAGACGATGGTGCGGTGACGGTGAAACAGCAGACGAAATCCAAAGACGAAGACGGAGAACAGGAACTGGAACACAAGGCAGGAACTGGACACTGGAACACCAACACGAACGACATCAAACAACGATCTGACAAGGATGATAGAACAGCGGTAAGTATAAATAGAGTGGTGAGATTGACTGCAGCTGGTGAAGTGAATGAGGATCAGCTGAAGTGGATCAGGTGATGTCATACATTCACGCCCACTACCCACGTGCATTCAAACCACAACATAAACACGAGACGAGAAGGAACAGAGAATTTGTCTACCGTGACAGTACCCCTCCTCCTAAGAACGCCTCCTGGCGTTCCCAGACTCCTTACCCTGTCGATTGTAATCATCGATGAGGGAGTGATCCAGTATGTCTCTAGCAGGCACCCAACTTCTCTCCTCCGGACCGTAACCCTCCCAGTCCACCAAGTACTGGAATCCGCGTCCTCTCCGCCTGGAGTTCAGTATACGATTAACCGAATACGTGGTCTCCCCATCTACGAGTCGCGGTGGGGGAGGAACCGGGACAGGCGGATTAATATGAGAATGAAACACGGGTTTAATTTTAGATACATGGAAGGCGGGATGGATCCTCCTGTACGCGGGAGGCAATTTGAGGCGGACTGCCACCGGGCTAATGATCTTGGTGACAGCAAACGGGCCAATAAATTTGGGAGCAAGTTTGTTAGATACGGAGCGAAGAGGAATGTTCTTGGTTGAAAGCCACACCTTTTGACCAACGACGTATACGGGAGGCTTCGACCTGTGGCGATCGGCCTTAGCCTTAGTGCGCGCCCCCACCTGGAGTAGAGTCTCACGGGCTCTAGTCCAGGTACGGTGACACCTCTGAACAAAGGCGTGAGCGGAGGGGACCGCGACCTCGGATTCCAGACTGGGAAAAATTGGTGGCTGGTAACCTACACTACACTCAAACGGAGATAGGCCCGTAGCCGACACTGGCAACGTGTTGTGGGCGTACTCCACCATGGAGAGTTGTTGACTCCAAGAGGAAGGATTCTTGGAAACCAAACATCGCAACACTCTCTCCAAATCCTGGTTGGCTCTCTCGGTTTGACCATTGCTCTGGGGATGAAACCCTGAGGACAAACTAACCGTCGCCCCCAGTAATCTGCAAAACTCTCGCCAAAATTTGGACACGAACTGGGGTCCCCTGTCGGACACCACGTCAATCGGAAGGCCATGTAAACGAAAAACGTGATCTACGACTGTAACCGCTGTCTCCTTAGCTGAGGGTAATTTGGGTAAGGGGACAAAATGGGCTGCCTTCGAGAATCGGTCCACTACAGTCAAAACGACTGTGTTCCCCTGAGAGGGCGGGAGGGCGGTAATAAAATCTAGTGCGATGTGGGACCAGGGTCTCGAAGGAACCGACAGCGGTTGGAGTAACCCATCTGGAGGTCGATTGGAAGTCTTACCAGTGGCACAAACCGAGCAAGCCAAAACAAAATCGTGAATATCGCGAGCCATAAGTGGCCACCAGAACCGTTGCTTGACCAAAAAGCTAGTACGATTAACTCCTGGATGGCAAGCCACGTTGGAGTTATGACCCCACTGAATAACGTCGGACCGTAATCCCTCCGGCACAAACAATCGGTTCGGTGGGCAACCGGGCGGAGGCGTTACCCCTTCTAAGGCCTTCTTGACCTTCGATTCGACCTCCCATGTGAGTGTGGAAACGAATAGAGTTTCGGGCAAAATACACTCGGGAGTAGACGGGCGTTCGGAAAAATCAAATATACGGGATAGTGAATCGGGTTTGACGTTCTTGGAACCCGGGCGGTATGAAAGAGTAAAATCGAAGCGACCGAAAAATAATGCCCATCGAGCCTGCCTGGAGTTCAATCTTTTGGCGGTTCTGATGTACTCTAGGTTCTTGTGATCAGTCCAGACAATAAAAGGTACCCCCGACCCTTCTAACCAGTGGCGCCATTCCTCCAACGCTAACTTAACTGCCAACAACTCTCTGTTACCAATGTCGTAATTGCGTTCGGCTGGAGATAAACGATGAGACAAAAACGCGCAGGGATGCATCCTGTCGTCTGTGGAAGAGCGTTGGGACAACACTGCGCCTACTCCCACCTCTGATGCGTCGACCTCCACCACGAACTGACGTGAAGAATCAGGGGCGACAAGGATGGGGGCTGAAACAAAGCGGCCCTTTAGTTTGGAGAACACAGCTTCGGCTGTGTCTGACCACCTGAACGTAGTTCTGGGGGAGGTCAAGGCAGTCAGAGGTGCGACTAGTTGGCTAAAATTGCGAATAAAACGCCGGTAGAAATTGGCGAATCCCAGAAACCTCTGCAGGGCCTTGCGGGAATCTGGGCTTGGCCAATCTACCACAGCCTTGATCTTCTCAGGGTCCATCCGCACTCCCTCAGACGAGACGATGTACCCTAAAAACGGGACCGACTGTGCATGGAAATCGCATTTCTCCGCCTTGACAAAAAGCCCATTCTCTAGCAACCTCTGAAGCACTCGTCTGACGTGTTGCACGTGTTCCTGGAGAGAAGAAGAAAAAATCAATATGTCATCCAGGTAGACATATATGAACTGATCGATCATATCTCGCAACACGTCGTTGACCAGTGCCTGGAAAACTGCTGGGGAGTTGGACAGCCCGAAAGGCATGACCAAATATTCAAAGTGCCCCCTGGGGGTGTTAAACGCAGTTTTCCATTCATCCCCCTCCCTGATGCGAACCAAATGATAAGCGTTACGTAAATCCAGTTTTGTGAAGATGGACGCTCCCTGCAACCTCTCGAAGGCTGAAGACATCAACGGCAAAGGATAAGTATTCTTTACCGTGATGTTATTCAGCCCTCGGTAATCAATACAAGGTCGCAGAGAACCGTCCTTCTTCCCCACAAAAAAGAACCCCGCCCCCGCTGGAGAAGAGGAAGGGCGAATGAACTTGGTTGCTAGAGAATCAGAAATATATTTCTCCATAGCCTCCCTTTCTGGAATAGAAAGTGAATATAACTTGCCTTTAGGCGGAGACTTACCTGGCAGTAAATCTATAGCACAGTCATAGGGACGATGCGGAGGGAGAGAAGCAGCACGAGACTTACTGAACACCTCCTTCAGGTCCAGGTACTCCGCGGGCACGTTAGACAGATCCCCTGCTTCCTCCTGAAACACAGAAACAGGCACAGACGAACAGGCAGACACGAGACAAGACTTATGACATTCCTTGCTCCACTCCAGTACTGATCTATGGTGCCAGTCCACTCGGGGGTTGTGACGGATGAGCCAGGGGTGTCCGAGGACGACGGGTGCAAGGGGTGAGTCCATGATGAAGAATGAAATAGTCTCAGAATGGTTGCCGGAAGTGGTGAGGGTGATGTCTTCAGTGCAAAGGGAAATGGTGGGGAGTTCTTGTCCATTGAGTGCGTGAACGGCAATTCTGTGAGTGAGGGGTCTGAGGGGAATCTGAATTTTCTGTGCAAAAGTGTGGTCCATAAAATTACCTTCAGCCCCAGAGTCCAGAAGTGCATGGCAGTCGTGCTGTTGGACTGACCACCTTAGTCTTACCGGAAGGAGTGTGGAGGTAGATGTAATCGATGATGAGGTCTTCCTAGCGGAGATCCCACCCGATAGTAGCCTCAGTTTTACTATCGGGCTTGGCCTTTTACCGGACAGTTGTATGCGTAATGTCCCGCTCCTCCACAATACAGGCAAAGGCCCTGGGATCTCCGCCTCTCCCTCTCCTCCCGGGAAAGCCGAGCTCGACCCACCTGCATGGGCTCGGGATCGTAGACGGGGCTGACCACGTCCCTGCCGCTGGATCGTGGAGGGTCGGTCCCTGCGAAGGTACGGGTGGACGGGGCTCGGCGCTCGACCCTAGACAGCCGAGCGTCCACCCGCAGAGCCAAGTCGACCAACCCGTTGAGAGTGGTGGGTAGATCCAGGGCGTAGATCTCCCTCTGGACGTGGTCAGCCAACCCATGCAGGAACATATCCCACTGCGCCTCCTCGTTCCAGCCGCACTCCGCCGCCAGGGTCCGAAATTCAATAGAGTAGTCCGAAACCGACCTTTCTCCCTGCTGTAGTTCCGCCAGTCTTCGGGCTGCCTCTCTCCCAGAGACAGCCCTGTCGAAAACTTTCCTCATTTCGGCGGCGAGGGTCTGGAACGAGGCGCAGCATGGGTGTTGGTTCTCCCACACCGCCGTTCCCCAAAGCGCAGCCTTCCCCGTCAGCAGAGTGAGAACGAACGCCACCTTCGCTTGTTCCGTGTTGAACGTGCGGGGCTGTAAAGCGAAATGCATCGTACAGCGGGTCAAAAATGCTCTGCAAAAGGTAGTCTCACCGGCATAATGCTCTGGCACTGGAAGACGGGGCTCTGGCTGGGAGGGTCCTTCTGGTGGTATGGGAGGAACGGTCGGTGTGGGCGGCGCAGTGGGACCCTGTAGGCGTTGGATCTGCTGGGTGAGCTCGGACACCTGTGTCACCAAGGCCTGTACTGCGCGTCCCGTGTCGCCGATCTCTCGCTGCTGCGAATCCATCCTCCTGATGCTATGGTGAATGAATTCCTCCATCGATCTCTGTGATGCACTCGCTGCTTCTCTTTCCTGGTCAGATCGTTCTGTCATCATGTAATAATAGACGAGAAGCAAATGCAAGTAAACAGTAGATTTAATAAGGATGATGATGATGATGATGCAGTACAGGCAGATGTAGAACGGGTGACACAGGGACTTCGGTGGTCAGGATCCGGTGGTGAAGAGACGATGGTGCGGTGACGGTGAAACAGCAGACGAAATCCAAAGACGAAGACGGAGAACAGGAACTGGAACACAAGGCAGGAACTGGACACTGGAACACCAACACGAACGACATCAAACAACGATCTGACAAGGATGATAGAACAGCGGTAAGTATAAATAGAGTGGTGAGATTGACTGCAGCTGGTGAAGTGAATGAGGATCAGCTGAAGTGGATCAGGTGATGTCATACATTCACGCCCACTACCCACGTGCATTCAAACCACAACATAAACACGAGACGAGAAGGAACAGAGAATTTGTCTACCGTGACAGCATAATCCATGGAGACATGCTTCAGTCTATCTGTATATGTGTGGAAAAATACTGTTTATCTATTTCTTAGCCAATGAGAATCATTCATCCTGTAAGCAATGACATAGCTTTGACCTTGGAAATGGTATAACTGCTGTGATCTTTGTAACTGTAAGCAGGGCGGCCTACGAACTCCTGTGTGAGTATTGAAGCTGACTTCTGCTGATGAAACTGCAAACTATCTTCAGTAAAACTTTTCTTTTAATTTATTATAAGTTTACTCTGGGTCTTCATTCTTCATATCTGGTTCTGGGTCTTTGACTGTATACTCCTTACAGCAGACTCAGGGGCAGTAGCAGGATCGGGACTAAGATCTGGGGCTGGAGCGACTCCGGTGCAGACTCTGGGGTAGGAGCAGGATCGTGACTGAGATCTGGGGCTGGAGCGACTCCAGTGCAGACTCAGGGGCAGGAGCAGAATCGTGACTGAGATCTGGGGCTGGAGGGGCTGGAGCGACTCCGGTGCAGACTCAGGGGCAGGAGCAGGATCGTGACTGAGAATTGGGGCTGGTGTGACTCCGGTGCAGACTCGGGGGTAAGAGCAGGATCGGGACTGAGATCTGTGGCTGGAGCGACTCTGGTGCAGACTCAGGGACAGGATCAGGACTGAGATCTGGGGCTGGAGCGACTCCGGTGCAGACTCTGGGGTAGGAGCAGGATCGTGACTGAGAACTGGGGCTGGAGCGACTCCGGTGCAGATTCAGGGTCAGGAGCAGGATCGTGACTGAGATCTGGGGCTGGGGCGACTCCGGTGCAGACTCGGGGGTAGGAGCAGGATCGTGACTGAGATCTGGGGCTGGAGCGACCCCGGTGGAGACTCTGGGGCAGGAGCAGGATCAGGACTGAGATCTGGGGCTGGAGCGACTCCGGTGCAGACTCGGGGGTAGGAGCAGGATCGTGACTGAGATCCGGGGCTGGAGCAACTCCGGTGCAGACTCGGGGGCAGGAGCAGGATCGTGACTGAGATCTGGGGCTGTAGTGACTCCGGTGCAGACTCTGGGGTAGGAGCAGGATCGTGACTGAGAACTGGGGCTGGAGCGACCCCGGTGCAGATTCAGGGTCAGGAGCAGGATCGTGACTGAGATCTGGGGCTGGAGCGACTCCGGTGCAGACTCGGGGGTAGGAGCAGGATCGTGACTGAGATCTGGGGCTAGAGCGACTCCGGTGCAGACTCGGGGGTAGGAGCAGGATCATGACTGAGATCTGGGGCTGGAGCGACTCCGGTGCAGACTCAGGGGCAAGAGCAGGATCAGGACTGAGATCTGGGGCTGGAGCGACTCCAGTGTAGACTCAGGGGCAGGAGGAGGATCGGGACTGAGATCTCCGGCTGGAGCGACTCCGGTGCAGACTCGGGGGTAGGAGCAGGATTAGGACTGAGATCAATGGGCAGGGTTTCAGTGGAATATTAAGAGCAAGTGTGTCATAGAACGACGACCAGAACATTCATTTTGGAACATTAATGCGAGTATGATCTGATAATGATAGCCAGCGTCTAATGCAACAGTCATCCTTTGTTAAAGCAAGTTTCTGCCATTTTGCTTTGGTGTTATGATTTCTTTGAAATACTTTGAATTCGATGAGATTTAAACAAGCGTAAATACTGGTAGAGTAGAACCAATAATACAATATTGATTATTTTTGTGATTTTCAATTTCGTTTCTCGTAAATGTAATGAAAATATTATTATATCTTTAAAATGTTCTTCCGAATTTCTCCCTCGTTCTTGGGAGTTGTCATATAAGGCTATATTTTTTCAAATAAATAAACTTTTTTTCCTCAGTGCTCATATTTTAATGTTTGAAAACAGATTGTGAAACAACACTAAACCTTTTGTCCTGAACTGTGCAAAAGGTGAATCTAAGTGGGAGGTACAAATGAATGCCTATCACAGGCTAGATTATATAAATTTTATTAGGCCAGTAGGATACATTTGTGGACGTTTATTTCAGGCATTGTCAACACACTGCAGTACTGAAGTCACTGAACTATAGGCTACAAATCAAACTAGTCTAAAGGCTGATTTATACTTCTGCGTCGGACCTACGCCGGAGCCTCTACGCCGTAGACTACGCTTTGGTTTTAATTTATACTTCTGCGTCGTTGTCCGCGTTGACGCATGCAGAGGGAGCATGTGAAACCCGAGGGAGCGGTTTGAGCAGACCAATCACAGCGCTTGCGTCCGCGTAGAATAGACGCGTTGTTACATTTTTGGAGAGGTGCACGTCAGGGTACGCTGAAGGGTACGCGTGCTGAGCACAGCCTACGATGTAGCGACGGCGTAAGTTCGACGCAGAAGTATAAATTGGGCTTAAGCCTAAAGCCTAAAAAAAAAAAAGACATTAAAGAGTACAATAAATTATATTAGCCTTTTAGACTAGCATTTCCTATTTGCTCGTGTTTGCTCTGCTGTGGCAATCAGGCAAAACAGCCCACATGAGAGGAAATATCGTTAATATCCATAGCTGTGTTCGACATCGCTATAACCTACATTGCTCTACTAATAAAGTCCACTTGAAGGAGTGAATGAAAACGAGTGAGTGAATTTGGACATTGAGTGTGCCGGAAGGGCTGCCGTTTCTGCATGGTTTGTGCTTTTTAAGAGTCATTTGAAACTTGCAAACTGGCAGCTCCAGTAGTAAGATAAAAATATTTGTCTTGACCTCTGTTGTGGAAATGATCTACAAAGTTTAATTAAACAATTTAATAAATCAAATAAAAAGGAATTTATACAATTATGATATTACGCTGTACCCACATTGGACCAGCGGTTTGGAAAATGGATGATTCAGCTGCGGCGCCATCTTCTGGTAAGACACGGGAATTCATTCAGTACACGACCCTCACAGTGCATTATGGGTATTCTCTAACCATTGAATCTACATCAGTTGTACACTCGTTATTGCGGTGCATTGTGAGATTGAATGAGTGCACTCTATATTGTCCACTATGGTTTCAGAAACTACTACAACTGGCTGTGCCCTCAAATAGTGCCCTATTTAAAGGTATAGGGGGGCGATTTCAGACACAGCCCATATGTTTATAGACCGGAAACCAGGTCACGCGCACTCCAACCCTTCTTCTTCTTCTGTGGATCTATTGCCGGGTTGCAAACCAACTGGAAAGGTGCATACCACCACCTACTGGAGTGTGACGAAGATGTAACACAAGGAAGACTTCCTATATTCTGTTTTTCAGGCCACTATTTCTTAAGAACATCATTAAAGCTGTAATAATTCTACCAGATTCGAATCACATCTTTAAAATATTGTATGAGGTGAATTCTGTAATACCTAAGGCTTGCATATCCATTAGAAGATCAATTCTTTCCCCTTCATAGATTTTTTTTTTTACATCTAATAAAACATGTTCAACATGTTTCCATTTCCTGACATACATTATATAAACCAGAGTTGTGTTTGCCCACGATATGGAGAGTTGCATTAAGACAAAGTACTTTTAGGCAAGTAATGCCACTCGGCCGCCATCTTGGCAACGCCTCCGGGCAGCTATTTGGGACTAACAAGACCAGGCTCCTGTCTAAATGAATGGGCAGAGAGTCAGAACTGCACTTTCACTGGTCACCGGGACATAAAAACTGCATGTATAGAAACAGCAGTAAAATATGACAAAAATCGCTGGAAAAGTTTGATGACTTTGCCCCAAAATAAGTTTTAAAACGCTTTTTCCCCCGCAGGTTATACTTTTACTACGCATGCGCAAGGGTTCCCACCCTCTCTGACGTAAGCACAGTATGTGCGCGCTCTCGCTCGCTCACTCTAGATTCCGGGAGATTTGAACTAATTTGCGGGCATCAGGGAACCGCTATGCGCTATCAATATGCGGTAGACACTTGGGATGTCTGATATTTACACAACCTTTTCAAACAGTAACGTATTTTCCCCTGTCGCAAACCTCAACTATGCGCATGCGTCAGTGGAACCAGACGATAGGCTTAAATGTTTCCTGGCTTGACTGTTAAAAGCAGACGATTGGCTTTCCAGCGGGAGGGGCGGGACATGTGCATACAACCGCCATCTTTGGTGTTACGGGTTTTCCCTATATATTGAGGATTGAGTGAGTGGCATTTCTCTATATAAATTATCTCTGATTAAGATTAGTGTGACCCATTCTTAATCTTTATAATGTAGTAAATCGAATCCTATTTATATTATGAATATTTTACCTTGTTTTATGTTACCTTGTATTAAACTTCCTAGTACTTATTGCCATTTACTCCCATAAGCTTGTTGAATCAAAGGCTTTCCTTCTGCCCTGCTTAGGCCTACTGCTATGTTAATATTACCCACTTCGAGTGCTTCCTTAGCCATTTTGGTGCTGCGGGTCACGCGCACTCCAACCCTACAGGAGGCGCTGCGGGTCACGCGCACTCCAACCCTACAGGAGGCGCTGCGGGTCACGCGCACTCCAACCCCACGGGAGGCGCGAAAGAACAAACTCAGAGTCAGTCAGTTCTGACACGCGCGAGCGCCGGCTGGACCCCAGCGAAAGTGTGTCGGGTTTATATGAACGGTTTAATGATGGATAAGCGGACTAAACGGCCCAGAGCGGATGAAGAGTGTGTTGTCGATGGGAAGCAGGTGTGTGACGGAGAGTTTTGGCGCTGGGATGCCGATGAAACGGTGGTGTTTCTGCGGACAGAAGGACTCGAGCAATGGGAGCAGGAATTTAGAGGTAAGTTAACATCATCAACTCATCGAGATCAGACCAGACTTTAGTGATATGACAACAGTTATTAACATGAGATCCAGTCGCTGTATAAGTGCTTCTGTTATTGCAGTTAGGCTGGTTTCATTGTCATTTCTCTCTTGCAGTGTTTTTTTTAGAGTAAGACAATAAAGTAACGGTACATTTTCAAACAAGTTTGCAAACAAGATGCAGTAAACAGATAATCTACCAACTAGAAATAAATGACATGAAACTTAAATAAACTTAAAATGAATACGTTAAAAAAATTCACATTCAGAAAATCAGGAGTTAACGTTTAACTCTTATAATGAAAGCATTGGCCTGTTTTTTTTATCAACAGCAGTTTTAGCGGATTTCTTGTTAAATGATGAACAAAGAGGGTCATGAATAACTTTAAATCGACACAGAAAAGCCTTAAATTGGGCTTAAAATCAGTGACTTTACATTAATGGAGATGAAACTGGCCACAGAGAGTTAGCAGTATTAGCCTGTCGTCCTTCTCCTTCCCAAATCAAAAACAGGACTTTCATTAACGTTATATCAAAAATAAAGAGTTTGTTGTAAGCAGAGAAAATAACTTCTTTCCATAACTCCTTTGCATAATCACATTTAACAATCAAGTGTGGTATTGTTTCAAGATTAGAGTTGTGCATCTTAACTTCAGAGAGAGAGTGACAGGGATGGAATTTATGAAGCATTTTATAGTGAAGTTCTTTCAACTTGTTATATAACAGAAACATATTAATGCCTGTCCATATATTAATAGTAGAAAGAGAAGAATATTTTAATTTCCACTTAATTTTTTTTTAGGGATGACAGCTGATTTTCCTAATAAGGATTCTTCTAGTCCAAAAATAAATAAATCAAAATAATATAGGCTGTTACCAATCCTATAAAAGTTTATCAATATAAGTCATCTTTTACCCCTTTTCCACCAAAAAAGAACTGGTTCGGAACTGGTGCTGGTTCATAGTTAGTTCGGAGTTGGTTCAACTTGCGAACCTTCTCAGAACCGGATTGTTTTCCCACTGACTAGAGCGCCCAGCGAACGACGTCGTTACGTCACTGTGTACGTCGCCATACAGAAACGCTAGCAAGTACATTATTTTGGGATTATCTCTAACTTGTGTACCATGAAGGCTTTAAAAACAATTGAAATAAGTAAGTCTTTTAATCTTTTCCTTTGATATGTAATCATTTCTGATTAGTTATGTACCTCTGTCTTGTGTCTTTTTTTCTTTCCGTTTATTTGTTCTATATTTTGACTGTTTTCTTCTTTGCTTACATAATGTTTTCAATAAAAAAATAAAATTTAAAAAAAGCTAGAAACGCTTGCGCCAACTTCAAGCATAATAATTACAATGGTGGACTACATCGTGTTTCTGCAAATGTTTCTCCTGGCTTTGCGGTCATAAAATATGTTTAGGACACATCTAAACCCGCCTCCAGCCCCGCCTCCAGCATGACACGGTGGTAAAAGAACGGTTCTCTGGTTCTAGTCCAGCAAAGAGTTGGTGCCGCTTTGGAACCAGTTTTCCTGGCCGAGAACCGGTTCTTTGGCTGTCGAAACACAAAGAACCGGTTCGCGAGTAGGCACCGGCTCCGAACCGGCTCTCAAAATGCTTTGGTGGAAAAGGGGTATTTGCGGTGCTGGCCGGTGGCATGTTTACTCCAGACTAACAGCACCTGATCATAAAATATCTATTATATAAATATAATATAAATATCTATTATCATAATATCTATTCATAAATGCAGAGTCACACTAGAGAGAGGACACTCGGTCTCTCTCCATGCCCCCAGTGTTTAAGCAGAAATTAATAAACGTGCGATTAGTCAACTAATTGCTTGAATTAATGAAAAATCTTTAGTCTATGGCAACTCTAATCAATAGTTGACATTATTTAATTTGTATCCAACTCTTTACATTAAATTAGTTGAGTTAACAATAATAAAACAAATATCACATTAAGATGCTAACTATATATTTCTATATAGCATTGCTTGTTCCACCACACAAGTAGCTGTTTTTAAGGTGACAATCCGTTATACATGTGAAGATTGACTGTATCTTGAAGATTGTTGTATTGTATCTTCTATTATCAGGGTTCTGAAGTTTGATCAAGAGCTTGGAGTGAGATCACATGCGGTTAGGGGAGGAGCCCTAATGGAGCCCCGCCCCCATCCATCCCCGCCCCCCAATTTTACCCATTGTTCATTATTAACCAGCACAAATTGAAATTATAAAAATTGGTAAATCTGTTAAATGACAGAGCAATTCATCACATCAAATATACTCTTTAATGTTAAATTTCAAAATTACAAATACACAAAAATTACAAAAATATAACAAATTGCTCCAAACAGTTTGGAAAAACAAATCTTTTTGCTTTTTCCCTGACATCTTTGAAAAATACAAATGCAATGGCAATGATGGCTTCTGGCCTGGTTGCAAAGTAGTTGTAGAGTTTTTGACTGCATCAATAATAATGTATACATGTTCTAGGCTAAAAATGTTAGACGAGCTTTCTTCCAACTTCCCTTCTCCATCACGACGTGTGTTCGCGCGATGTTGTTGGTTACCTAGTAACGAACGTACGGTGGCCGAGAATGTTCCGTCAACTTCCGTGTGTTCGCGCATCTAAGTTGCCTAGTAACGAATGCAATCTGGCCGAGATATGCTGGCGGCAGGAAACTGCACGTTGTGTGCCTGCGCCTCGTATACAACGTTATATATAAAGCTTGCAGGACAACTTGGTTGGCATTGCCTTTTCAGTGTGAGAAATACACGGTGTGGCGTGTGAGCGTGTGAACTGGTTGAATTGCGTGTGTCTCACGGCCAATGCGTGAGACTTGAGAACCCTGTATTATAAAGATGAAGATTGACATTACGTTAATTAAAAAAATAAGCACTTAATGTTGTAAAAAAATAAACAACTTATTATCGGTTAGATGTTTTGTGTTTTGACTACTATTGAATTTTGTATAATTATATCTCTAGGTAATGAAGATATATTAACAAAAACATCTTAATATTATGTATTGTATAAGGGCCCCATTGATTAATTTTGCCTGGGGCCCCCACTCAGTGTTGGTTCGCCTCTGCGCATAATAGCAGAAAATGAACTAAAAACACAATATATTGACCCGCGTTCTGTTTTCCGGCGTGCACGTTTGTGGTGCCGTAAGATGCACACAAACGCTCCAGGGTTCGATAGAATCAGATTGAGTGTGAAACCACACCAACACACAACCGGACTCGGACCGCAGCAAACGAGCCCAGTGTGAAAACACCCGTAGTTATAGGAACTGGTTCCCCGAGAGCTAATGGTTCCCGCAGGAGCGCTGTCCTGGTTGCGTTCGCACCGCCTGCAGGAACTGTGAAGTGACGTACGCTGCGCTGTTCTGGTGACTTTTATTTAGACGGCGCTGAGAACTAGGGATGGCCCGATACCATTTTTTTTCAAACCGATACGAGTACGAGTATTTACATTTGTGTACTTGCCGATATCGAGTACCGATACCGATATTTCTACCGCAAAAGTAACTATAGGCTCCCAGAAAAGAAGACAGAAGACTATTTTAGAACACAGGTTAGAAGACTGTTTTTATTTTCTTCTCTGCTTGTTTTAACAAGTCTAAAAATAAATAATAATGAGTAAAATAATAAATGTATTAACACACAATTTTTTTTTTTTTTTTTTTTTTTTTCTGCATTCTGTCACCTGATGGAGTTTTGGTTCCTTGCCACTGTTGCCTTGGCTTTTGGCTTGCTTAGTTGGGGACATTTAATATTCAATAATATTATTGATCTGCCTTGCTTAAGGTGGACGTTGACTCAATTTTCTTTTAGAAACAAACTCTGTTATATTATTTTCATGTTATCACTGTGAAGCTGCTTTGATACAATCTGTATTGTAAAAAGCGCTATATAAATAAAGGTGACTTGACTTGACTTGACAAACCACTGTTAATTTAACATAAAAGCAAGCAGTTACTGCGTGCATGGTCTGACATGACTGAATGCGCCCAAAGTGCGCTCCCTTAATAGTCTAATTCCTAAAAAGCTGACAGTTCATCGCGATCTCACACATCTGTTATTATCAATGAAGCTGACTGCACAATGAATCTTTCATAATATCCACACTTTGTTTGTTATAATTAGAGGATTTGCCAGCATACACAATTCAGCACTGAACAAAAAAGTTTTGAGCGGTGAGGGGAGTCTATCTTAAATGCTTCTGATTAGCCATTGCGTTCAAGAAATCAACACACATGTCTGTGATTGGCTACATCGCTCAACGCTGCAAACATGTTATGAATAGAAACTCTGGCCTGTAAATCGTTTCTATTTTGTTTTAGTTGTTCTTCTTGCTTTTCTGCAACAGATGAATGAAAATCTATTAGTTTTAATATGTTGTATTCATAGATATTTCTAGTTTGCGGGAGTCCCGCGAATCGTTTTATTCTCCCGGAACCCGCACACACAGAGTGAGTGCATTACCGCTCGCGCTCGCGCTCGCGCTCGGCCATCAGATCTAGTGCCGCGCCGCACTCTTTTGCGTTGGGAGTGCACGTCCCTATGCCTCAGTTCACCTCGACAAAGCACTCGCGGCGGCCAGTTTCGTTTCGCAAAATGTACGTGGTATCGGGGCGTGGTATCGGCGAATTTTTATGAGTACGAGTACGAGTATATGAGGACAGTATCGACCCGATCCCCGATGCCAGTATCGGTATCGGGCCATCCCTACTGAGAACGCCAGCCAGAGCCACGCAGCGCTCAGTGTTATTAGAGCAAAAAGGTTTGATTTATTTGCTCTGTTTTACAGACCATGGCATAACAGGGCCGGGACTGCCATACCTTACCGAGGGCCTTTTGGAGAAGATGGGTATTTCGTAAGTGTTGCTTGAATTATTTTGAAATGCTTCTTCATTACCATAAACCAAGAACCCGAAATCATTTAAACATAGTGTAATGCCACAATCTGACCGTTTGAAAATGACCTGTTGATTTCCAGTGCATGTTTTGCATTTTTCATATGGGGTGAGGTCAGGGTCCGAAATTAACACCCGCCAAGCGCCAAATGCGGGTAGATTTTCCGTTTGGCGAGTAAATCTCAAAAGGCTATCCGCCCCCCTGGCGGGTGAATGTTCACACCAAAATAGTAATGTAATAAAATAAATAATAATAATAATTCATTTTATTTAAGGGCGCCTTTCAGGACACTCAAGGACACCTTACAAGGATAAAATACATAGTTATACAAAAGAGACAGCAATACAATAAATAATTCAATCAACAATATAAAATAATTCACAAGAAGAATACTCAATACTAACATCAATCAGGATAAGCTTGTCTAAATAAATAAGTTTTGAGACGGGACTTAAAAATTGAAAGACTCAGACTGTTGCGTATATCGTGAGGTAAAGTATTCCATATTGCCGGAGCGTTATAGCTAAAAGCTTGTAACAGTCACCGCCTGTCACAGGGTTTCTTTCATTCAAATTGCCGGTGTTATTTTCTTCCTAGCCACTAGGGGGATGAAAGAGGGCACATTGTATGGGATAAAACAGGAAGCAGTGGAGTAAGTGGTAAGGTCTGTTTGATGCTGCCTCATGGTTGTTTGCTAACTATTTTCCAATCCTGTTTGAGAAACTGTTTGTTTCCTGCTCAAACGTAAGTTTAATTGATAATGAACAGTAGAGGACCTAGGACTGACCCTTGAGGTACACCACTTGTTATCTGAGATATCCGCAATCTGAAAGTCTTAATCTGAACAAACTGGGTCCGACCAGATAAATATGATTTGAACCAATCATGGGTTATGCCAGTGATCCCAATAGAAATTTACCTCTCCAATAAAATACTATGTGAAATGGTGTCGAAAGCTGCAGTTAAATCAAGAAAAATAAGTATTGATAAGAGTCCCGAATCAGCAGCCATTAACAAATCATTTGTAACTTTAATAAGCGCTGTCTCCGTGCTATGATATGGACGATAAGCAGATTGAAATTGCTCAAACAAGTTATTCTCCAATAAATGAGTGTGCACCTGCTGAGCAACAATTTTTTCTAATAATTTGGAAAGAAAAGGCAAATTAGAAATTGGTCGAAAGTTTTCGGGATTATTACAATCCGCACTAGGTTTTGTAAGTATAGGAGTTATGGCTGCTTTTTTTAACAATAAAGGAACAGTTCCAGTAATAAGGGAAAGATGTATAATTTGAGTTATCAAGGACAGTAAAGAAGGTAAACAAAACTTGACAAGATGTGTGGGAATTGGATCTAACTGGCAGGTAGTAGATTTTGCTCTGTTAACAAATTCATCTATTTCATTCACTGTGGGCAAATAAAAATTAGAAAAAGTACTAACAATGGGAGCATCATAGAGAGTTGAAAATGAACCAAATGCCCTATTGTTCAAAGTCAAACTCCCATGAATGCTTTCTATTTTATCACTGAAATAAGTCATGAAAATATCACATGTGGTATTGAACTGCGAGTGTAATGAGAAAGCATCAGGTGGTCGCAAAATACTATTCATTGTAGAGAACAGCATTTTCGTATTCCCACCAGCAGAGTTGATCAAATTGGCATAGTATTCTGTTTTAGCAGTAGAAAGAGCATTTTTATAATCTCTGATATGGTGATCATACATTTCCTTGTGCACAATTAAACCAGATCTTTTATACAAACGTTCAAGTTGACGCCCCTTAGCTTTTAACAAACGTAACTCTGAGGTATACCATTGAGCAGTGTGAGCAAATGAAACAGTTCGAGTTCTAACAGGTGCAACATTATCTAAAATATTCTGTAACTGGTCGTTGTAATAAGAAGTCAATTCATCAAGACTAAATAGACCATCAGTATTCAGAGAATAAGTGTTCATTAACTTATTCACTTCACCAGAAAACACAGACAGTTCAATATTCTTAATATTACGAAATGTTATGGTACGGTTTTGGGCAATTTTTGATACAGTTAATTTGGCATTGTAGGACTCAAGTTTATGATCAGATAAAGACGGGTCACGTGATCTACAATCAAAAGGTGTTATTCCAATAGAGCAGACAAGATCAAGTGTGTGACCCTTTGAATTAGTAGGGAAATCAATGAACTGTTTCAGTCCAAAGCTGTCCAAACATGATAAAAAGAGATTTGTATCAGTAGCAGTAGCTTTGTCAATATGGATATTAAAATCACCGACCATAATCACATTAGGAGAAGCAGAGCATAGTAAAGTTAAAAAAGTAGAAAGTTCAGATAGGAAGTTAGTGTTAGATCTTGGTGGACGGTAAACAGTTGTTATGATGGTGGGTTTCGGTCCATTGATTTGCAGCACCATAGCTTCAAACGTTTCATAGGATGGTACAGCTATAGTAGAGACCTTCCATTTCTTGTTATAAAACATTGCTAAACCACCACCTCGACCCGAAACTCGGGGCTGACATGCATAAGTAAACCCTGGAGGAATAGACTGATTCAACTGTGAAAAATCATTTTGCTGCTGCCATGTCTCAGTCAAACAAAGAAAATCAAACTCACAGTCTTTCAATAAGTCCCAAACCAACGTGGCCTTGTTGTTAATTGAACGAATGTTCAGCAATCCAAACGTAAAAACGTTCGTTGTAGATTCATGGAGAGTTGACTTTCCTAGATGAGCAAGCACATGATGATCCACAGTTCGTTCCACTTTGCTAGTCGATCGCGACGATGAGGACCAGAAGGATCTGATAGAGTGTGCATCATCATAAGTATAAATCCGTCTTGATCCGCGGTGAACATATTTGCGCCGGGGTTTAGGAATGTTAGTGTAGGAATAAGGATCCAAAGGAGACGGATATTGATTTAAACGGAACTGTAAATCCTCTTCGGCGCTATAATGAAGCACCAACACAGCCGGCTGAAATATAGTCAATAAAATAATCCAGTTCAAAATGCTCCATGGAACCATCGAAAAAAGCCTCATTGTTCCAATCTTCAACAGCTGGGAAATGACACAGAAGGCAATAAAACACTCCACGGTAGGCTCTCACGACAGGAGTTTAAATATCAGACTGAGATTTTCTCCAAATTGTTAAAAAATTATATATAAAAAAGCACAAGCTAAACCATTAAAACATATAAAACAAATTAAAATAAATAAGCACCCCGGAGACAGCGGCAGCTAACACGCGCCAGCGTTCGTCACCCGATCTGACAACACAAAATGTTTATTACAATTGCATTTTGTAATGTTATAAAATATCTAGCATGATGGCTACGGACATGACGGAGTTGTTGTGTTTGCGGGATGGGAATTGTGACCTGGCGCACCTGAAGAACGAGCAGAGAGAGAGAGAGAGAGAGAGAGAGAGAGAGAGAGCCCTGGTCGCGCGCCCGCACTCTTTCTCTTCGAAACCAGGCGAAAGTATAAACAAGGCTTCACCGTCTCCTAATCGCTGTCTTGCTCTCTCTCCCTGGCACATATTCATCAAAATAAATCGACACGATGGTAAAGGTCGGAAGACAGTAGTTTCATGTGGAGCATTCGGATATTTTTTTCCTGAATTACCGCTGGGTGTGGACTGTGAATTGTGCTAAAATACCTTATCTTCTCTGAAGCGTTCCGCACATTCAGCTGACATAAACCACACTTTAAATAAACGAAAAAACCTATCCAGTGATTAAATGTTTTCTGTGTTGACACAAATCTTGAGGGATGTCCTAGCTGCCGGGATAATCACACAACGCGTACACATCCCATAATGACACGTCCAATTCGCGAACTAATGACTCACTCCTTTGAACCGATTCATTTTAATGAAGCTTTAAAAACAACTGATATTTCCAGTCCTTCAGTTACTGATCAGTCAGAGTAAATGGAGTAAAAAAATAGGCAGAGTAAAACTAAATATTTTTTTGAAATAATTATATATTATTATTGCATACTTTTTATTAAATATACAATTAATACATTTCATTTGTACAGAGCTATTTTTATAGGCACCACCACAAAAATATTATTTTAATGTGTGTAAATTGTGTAATATGTGTGTAAATAAAAGTAAGAATGGAAAATAATAGACCAGAAATATAATAACAAAAATGTTTAAATATAGCCTATATAAATTAATGTATATGTGACACAAAAAGGCTGTTTATTATTTTGGCTGGTAAAAAATATGCTTGGCTGGTGGATTTTTTCATCTACCAGTCCCAGTGGCAGGTGAGCCAAAAAGTTAATTTCGGACCCTGGGTGCGGTTGAGCTTTAATGGCAATAATCCCGTCTTGCCTCGTTTAGCCCTCTGGGATCACGCCTGCAAATCCTCCACTGCCTTCAGAAACTCTGGCAAATCTCAAACGAACCCATGAAGGTATGCCAAAGCTTTCAGAAACATTTGCTGGTTATTTGCTGGCTCCAGTCAGACCTTTCCAAAGGTGATGTGTGTTTCCCAGGTGTTCAACGACCCCATCCATGGCCACATCGAGCTGCACCCCCTGCTGGTCCAGTTCATAGACACGCCTCAGTTTCAGAGGCTTCGCCACATCAAACAGCTGGGAGGAACTTACCTGGTGTTCCCCGGGGCATCCCATAACCGCTTCGAGCACTCGGTCGGGTGAGTGCGCTTCACTCCAGCGGTGTTTCATTGGATCTTGAAGTGCTGGACCAAATGGAAGGTCCATTCAGAGTTGGTGCAAGTGTTTTGTGTTTGTGTGATGCAGGGTGGGATATTTGGCGGGATGTCTAGTCAAGGCTCTGAATGAAAGGCAGCCAGAGCTCTTCATAACGAAGCAGGATATGCTCTGTGTACAGATTGCTGGCCTGTGCCATGACCTGGGTGAGTGACACACATGTGCAGATGTTAGCGTGAGACAGCTTGAGTTCTTCAGTTGGTTTTCCTCCCTTCTTTCCACACTCCCAGACAATCCCAGGAGTGCAAGCCGTAACACGAACACGTGAAGTGACTCATGTTCGTTATAATCGGATGATGAAATAATTGATTTAAAGGAGACATTTTAATAATCAAGCCTTCTTCCAGAAAGAGTTTTCACATCATCTCGCATCCTTTTTGTAATGTAAAAAATTTGACCATAAACCAAGAACAATGCCAGTGACTGGGTTTCCCCAAGTCATATATGTTAATCTAAGAGCACACACTAATGTTTGTGTGTGGTTATTCTTTAAAATCACCTTTTTGTCTGTTGTCCAGGTCATGGCCCATTTTCTCATTTGTTTGATGGCATGTTCATCCCTAAAGTTCGACCTGGTAACAAATGGAAGGTAAGTGTGTAAAAGCGTGTAAGACCACGGATGTGAACGGCTTGTTCTCTGAGATCGGGGAAGAGCCGCACCTTCAGCTTCTCATGGGGGACCTCGTTTGAATTAGATTTGTGCCTAATGTTTTGAAAGTAACTTTTCAGAAAATGAATACAAATAAAAAGTCTCAGAAAAAATTGTATCCTCAGACTCCAGTTTCAAAGAGTCTTTATTTGTTTCTTGATATTTGGCACAAATGCAATGCAAGCCTTCAGCTGATTCAGTTGTAAAGCAAGGTAAGGCTAAGGTTTATCTGACAGACGACGCCGGTTTATCTGACAGACGACGCGGGTTTATCTGACAGACGACGCGGGTTTATCTGACAGACGACGCAGGTTTATCTGACAGACGACGCAGGTTTATCTGACAGACGACGCGGGTTTATCTGACAGACGACGCGGGTTTATCTGACAGACGACGCGGGTTTATCTGACAGACGACGCGGGTTTATCTGACAGACGACGCAGGTTTATCTGACAGACGACGCGGGTTTATCTGACAGACGACGCGGGTTTATCTGACAGACGACGCAGGTTTATCTGACAGACGACGCGGGTTTATCTGACAGACGACGCAGGTTTATCTGACAGACGACGCGGGTTTATCTGACAGACGACGCAGGTTTATCTGACAGACGACGCAGGTTTATCTGACAGACGCGGGTTTATCTGACAGACGACGTGGGTTTATCTGACAGACGACGCAGATTTATCTGACAGACGACGCAGGTTTATCTGACAGACGACGCAGGTTTATCTGACAGACGACGCGGGTTTATCTGACAGACGACGCAGGTTTATCTGGCAGACGACGCAGATTTATCTGACAGACGACGCAGGATTATCTGACAGACGACGCAGGTTTATCTGACAGACGACGCGGGTTTATCTGACAGACGACGCAGGTTTATCTGACAGACGACGCGGGTTTATCTGACAGACGCAGGTTTATGACAGACGACGCAGGTTTATCTGACAGACGACGCAGGTTTATCTGACAGACGATGCGGGTTTATCTGACAGACGACGCGGGTTTATCTGACAGACGACGCAGGTTTATCTGACAGACGACGCGGGTTTATCTGACAGACGCAGGTTTATGACAGACGACGCAGGTTTATCTGACAGACGCGGGTTTATCTGACAGACGACGCAGGTTTATCTGACAGACGACGCGGGTTTATCTGACAGACGACGCGGGTTTATCTGACAGACGACGCAGATTTATCTGACAGACGACGCAGGTTTATCTGACAGACGACGCAGGTTTATCTGACAGACGACGCGGGTTTATCTGACAGACGACGCAGGTTTATCTGGCAGACGACGCAGATTTATCTGACAGACGACGCAGGATTATCTGACAGACGACGCAGGTTTATCTGACAGACGACGCGGGTTTATCTGACAGACGACGCAGGTTTATCTGACAGACGACGCGGGTTTATCTGACAGACGCAGGTTTATGACAGACGACGCAGGTTTATCTGACAGACGACGCAGGTTTATCTGACAGACGATGCGGGTTTATCTGACAGACGACGCGGGTTTATCTGACAGACGACGCAGGTTTATCTGACAGACGACGCGGGTTTATCTGACAGACGCAGGTTTATGACAGACGACGCAGGTTTATCTGACAGACGACGCAGGTTTATCTGACAGACGACGCAGGTTTATCTGACAGACGACGCGGGTTTATCTGACAGACGACGCGGGTTTATCTGACAGACGACGCTGGTTTATCTGACAGACGACGCGGGTTTATCTGACAGACGCGGGTTTATCTGACAGACGCTGGTTTATCTGACAGACGACGCGGGTTTATCTGACAGACGACGCTGGTTTATCTGACAGACGACGCGGGTTTATCTGACAGACGACGCAGGTTTATCTGGCAGACGACGCAGATTTATCTGACAGACGACGCAGGTTTATCTGACAGACGACGCAGGTTTATCTGACAGACGACGCGGGTTTATCTGACAGACGACGCTGGTTTATCTGACAGACGCCGCAGGTTTATCTGACAGACGCGGGTTTATCTGACAGACGCAGGTTTATCTGACAGACGACGCAGGTTTATCTGACAGACGACGCAGGTTTATCTGACAGACGACGCAGGTTTATCTGACAGACGACGCAGGTTTATCTGACAGACGACGCAGGTTTATCTGACAGACGACGCGGGTTTATCTGACAGACGACGCAGGTTTATCTGACAGACGACGCAGGTTTATCTGACAGACGACGCAGGTTTATCTGACAGACGCCGCAGGTTTATCTGACAGACGCCGCAGGTTTATCTGACAGACGCCGCAGGTTTATCTGACAGACGCCGCAGGTTTATCTGACAGACGACACAGGTTTATCTGACAGACGCAGGTTTATCTGACAGACGACACAGGTTTATCTGACAGACGACGCAGGTTTATCTGACAGACGACGCGGGTTTATCTGACAGACGACACAGGTTTATCTGACAGACGCAGGTTTATCTGACAGACGACACAGGTTTATCTGACAGACGCAGGTTTATCTGACAGACGACGCAGGTTTATCTGACAGACGACGCAGGTTTATCTGACAGACGACGCGGGTTTATCTGACAGACGACGCTGGTTTATCTGACAGACGCCACAGGTTTATCTGACAGACGACACAGGTTTATCTGACAGACGCGGGTTTATCTGACAGACGCGGGTTTATCTGACAGACGCCGCAGGTTTATCTGACAGACGCCGCAGGTTTATCTGACAGACGCGGGTTTATCTGACAGACGCCACAGGTTTATCTGACAGACGCGGGTTTATCTGACAGACGACGCAGGTTTATCTGACAGACGACGCAGGTTTATCTGACAGACGCGGGTTTATCTGACAGACGCCGCAGGTTTATCTGACAGACGACGCAGGTTTATCTGACAGACGCAGGTTTATCTGACAGACGACGCAGGTTTATCTGACAGACGCCGCAGGTTTATCTGACAGACGACGCAGGTTTATCTGACAGACGCGGGTTTATCTGACAGACGCCGCAGGTTTATCTGACAGACGACGCAGGTTTATCTGACAGACGCAGGTTTATCTGACAGACGCCGCAGGTTTATCTGACAGACGCCGCAGGTTTATCTGACAGACGCCGCAGGTTTATCTGACAGACGCCGCAGGTTTATCTGACAGACGCCGCAGGTTTATCTGACAGACGACGCAGGTTTATCTGACAGACGACGCAGGTTTATCTGACAGACGACGCAGGTTTATCTGACAGACGACGCAGGTTTATCTGACAGACGACGCGGGTTTATCTGACAGACGACGCTGGTTTATCTGACAGACGCCACAGGTTTATCTGACAGACGACACAGGTTTATCTGACAGACGCGGGTTTATCTGACAGACGCGGGTTTATCTGACAGACGCCGCAGGTTTATCTGACAGACGCCGCAGGTTTATCTGACAGACGCGGGTTTATCTGACAGACGCCGCAGGTTTATCTGACAGACGCGGGTTTATCTGACAGACGCGGGTTTATCTGACAGACGACGCAGGTTTATCTGACAGACGACGCGGGTTTATCTGACAGACGCAGGTTTATCTGACAGACGCGGGTTTATCTGACAGACGACGCAGGTTTATCTGACAGACGACGCGGGTTTATCTGACAGACGCAGGTTTATGACAGACGACGCAGGTTTATCTGACAGACGACGCAGGTTTATCTGACAGACGCGGGTTTATCTGACAGACGCGGGTTTATCTGACAGACGCCGCAGGTTTATCTGACAGACGCGGGTTTATCTGACAGACGCCGCAGGTTTATCTGACAGACGCGGGTTTATCTGACAGACGCCGCAGGTTTATCTGACAGACGCGGGTTTATCTGACAGACGCCGCAGGTTTATCTGACAGACGCGGGTTTATCTGACAGACGCAGGTTTATGACAGACGACGCAGGTTTATCTGACAGACGACGCAGGTTTATCTGACAGACGCGGGTTTATCTGACAGACGCGGGTTTATCTGACAGACGCCGCAGGTTTATCTGACAGACGCGGGTTTATCTGACAGACGCAGGTTTATGACAGACGACGCAGGTTTATCTGACAGACGACGCAGGTTTATCTGACAGACGACGCAGGTTTATCTGACAGACGACGCAGGTTTATCTGACAGACGACGCAGGTTTATCTGACAGACGACGCAGGTTTATCTGACAGACGACGCAGGTTTATCTGACAGACGACGCAGGTTTATCTGACAGATGCGGGTTTATCTGACAGACGACGCAGGTTTATCTGACAGACGACGCAGGTTTATCTGACAGACGACGCGGGTTTATCTGACAGACGACGCGGGTTTATCTGACAGACGCAGGTTTATGACAGACGACGCAGGTTTATCTGACAGACGCAGGTTTATCTGACAGACACAGGTTTATCTGACAGACGACGCAGGTTTATCTGACAGACGCGGGTTTATCTGACAGACGCCGCAGGTTTATCTGACAGACGACGCAGGTTTATCTGACAGACGACGCAGGTTTATCTGACAGACGACGCAGGTTTATCTGACAGACGACGCAGGTTTATCTGACAGACGCGGGTTTATCTGACAGACGACGCGGGTTTATCTGGCAGACGACGCAGGTTTATCTGACAGACGCAGGTTTATCTGACAGACGACGCAGGTTTATCTGACAGACGCGGGTTTATCTGACAGACGCGGGTTTATCTGACAGACGCCGCGGGTTTATCTGACAGACGCGGGTTTATCTGACAGACGCAGGTTTATCTGACAGACGACGCAGGTTTATCTGACAGACGACGCAGGTTTATCTGACAGACGCGGGTTTATCTGACAGACGACGCGAGTTTATCTGACAGACGACGCGGGTTTATCTGACAGACGAAGCAGGTTTATCTGACAGACGCAGGTTTATCTGACAGACGCGGGTTTATCTGACAGACGACGCAGGTTTATCTGACAGACGCAGGTTTATCTGACAGACGCGGGTTTATCTGACAGAAGACGCAGGTTTATCTGACAGACGACGCAGGTTTATCTGACAGACGACGCAGGTTTATCTGACAGACGACGCAGGTTTATCTGACAGACGACGCAGGTTTATCTGACAGACGACGCAGGTTTATCTGACAGACGACGCGGGTTTATCTGACAGACGACGCGGGTTTATCTGACAGACGACGCAGGTTTATCTGACAGACGCCGCAGGTTTATCTGACAGACGCGGGTATATCTGACAGACGCCGCAGGTTTATCTGACAGACGACGCAGGTTTATCTGACAGACGACGCAGGTTTATCTGACAGACGACGCAGGTTTATCTGACAGACGACGCAGGTTTATGACAGACGACGCAGGTTTATCTGACAGACGACGCAGGTTTATCTGACAGACGACGCAGGTTTATCTGACAGACGACGCAGGTTTATCTGTCAGACGACGCAGGTTTATCTGACAGACGACGCAGGTTTATCTGACAGACGACGCAGGTTTATCTGACAGACGACGCGGGTTTATCTGACAGACGACGCAGGTTTATCTGACAGACGCCGCAGGTTTATCTGACAGACGACGCGGGTTTATCTGACAGACGACGCAGGTTTATCTGACAGACGACGCGGGTTTATCTGACAGACGACGCAGGTTTATCTGACAGACGCCGCAGGTTTATCTGACAGACGACGCGGGTTTATCTGACAGACGACGCAGGTTTATCTGACAGACGCCGCAGGTTTATCTGACAGACGCGGGTATATCTGACAGACGCCGCAGGTTTATCTGACAGACGACGCAGGTTTATCTGACAGACGACGCAGGTTTATCTGACAGACGACGCAGGTTTATCTGACAGACGACGCAGGTTTATCTGACAGACGCCGCAGGTTTATCTGACAGACGACGCAGGATTATCTGACAGACGACGCAGGTTTATCTGACAGACGACGCAGGTTTATCTGACAGACGACGCAGGTTTATCTGACAGACGACGCAGGTTTATCTGACAGACGCCGCAGGTTTATCTGACAGACGCCGCAGGTTTATCTGACAGACGACGCAGGTTTATCTGACAGACGACGCAGGTTTATCTGACAGACGACGCGGGTTTATCTGACAGACGCGGGTTTATCTGACAGACGCAGGTTTATGACAGACGACGCAGGTTTATCTGACAGACGACGCAGGTTTATCTGACAGACGACGCAGGTTTATCTGACAGACGACGCAGGTTTATCTGACAGACGACGCAGGTTTATCTGACAGACGCGGGTTTATCTGACAGACGACGCAGGTTTATCTGACAGACGACGCAGGTTTATCTGACAGACGACGCGGGTTTATCTGACAGACGACGCGGGTTTATCTGACAGACGCGGGTTTATCTGACAGACGACGCAGGTTTATGACAGACGACGCAGGTTTATCTGACAGACGACGCAGGTTTATCTGACAGGCGACGCAGGTTTATCTGACAGACGACGCGGGTTTATCTGACAGACGACGGTTTATCTGACAGACGCGGGTTTATCTGACAGACGACGCGGGTTTATCTGACAGACGCGGGTTTATCTGACAGACGACGCAGGTTTATCTGACAGACGCAGGTTTATCTGACAGACGCGGGTTTATCTGACAGACGACGCAGGTTTATCTGACAGACGACGCGGGTTTATCTGACAGACGACGCAGGTTTATCTGACAGACGACGCAGGTTTATCTGACAGACGACGCAGGTTTATCTGACAGACGACGCAGGTTTATCTGACAGACGACGCGGGTTTATCTGACAGACGACGCGGGTTTATCTGACAGACGACGCGGGTTTATCTGACAGACGACGCAGGTTTATCTGGCAGACGCGGGTTTATCTGACAGACGACGCAGGTTTATCTGACAGACGACGCAGGTTTATCTGACAGACGACGCAGGTTTATCTGGCAGACGCGGGTTTATCTGACAGACGACGCAGGTTTATCTGACAGACGACGCAGGTTTATCTGACAGACGCGGGTTTATCTGACAGACGACGCAGGTTTATCTGACAGACGCAGGTTTATGACAGACGACGCAGGTTTATCTGACAGACGACGCAGGTTTATCTGACAGACGACGCAGGTTTATCTGACAGACGACGCAGGTTTATCTGACAGACGACGCGGGTTTATCTGACAGACGACGCAGGTTTATCTGACAGACGACGCAGGTTTATCTGACAGACGCAGGTTTATCTGACAGACGCAGGTTTATGACAGACGACGCAGGTTTATCTGACAGACGACGCAGGTTTATCTGACAGACGACGCAGGTTTATCTGACAGACGCCGCAGGTTTATCTGACAGACGACGCAGGTTTATCTGACAGACGCGGGTATATCTGACAGACGCCGCAGGTTTATCTGACAGACGACGCAGGTTTATCTGACAGACGATGCAGGTTTATCTGACAGACGCGGGTTTATCTGACAGACGCGGGTTTATCTGACAGACGACGCAGGTTTATCTGACAGACGACGCAGGTTTATCTGACAGACGACGCAGGTTTATCTGACAGACGACGCAGGTTTATCTGACAGACGACGCAGGTTTATCTGACAGACGACGCAGGTTTATCTGACAGACGCGGGTTTATCTGACAGACGACGCAGGTTTATAACAGACGACGCAGGTTTATCTGACAGACGACGCGGGTTTATCTGACAGGCGACGCGGGTTTATCTGACAGACGACGCAGGTTTATCTGACAGACGACGCAGGTTTATCTGACAGACGACGCAGGTTTATCTGACAGACGACGCAGGTTTATCTGACAGACGACGCAGGTTTATCTGACAGACGACGCAGGTTTATCTGACAGACGACGCGGGTTTATCTGACAGACGCGGGTTTATCTGACAGACGCAGGTTTATGACAGACGACGCAGGTTTATCTGACAGACGACGCAGGTTTATCTGACAGACGACGCAGGTTTATCTGACAGACGCGGGTTTATCTGACAGACGACGCGGGTTTATCTGACAGACGACGCAGGTTTATCTGACAGACGCGGGTTTATCTGACAGACGCAGGTTTATCTGACAGACGCGGGTTTATCTGACAGACGACGCAGGTTTATCTGACAGACGCGGGTTTATCTGACAGACGCAGGTTTATGACAGACGACGCAGGTTTATCTGACAGACGCAGGTTTATCTGACAGACGAAGGTTTATCTGACAGACGACGCAGGTTTATCTGACAGACGACGCAGGTTTATCTGACAGACGACGCAGGTTTATCTGACAGACGACGCAGGTTTATCTGACAGACGACGCAGGTTTATCTGACAGACGACGCGGGTTTATCTGACAGACGCGGGTTTATCTGACAGACGCAGGTTTATGACAGACGACGCAGGTTTATCTGACAGACGCGGGTTTATCTGACAGACGCGGGTTTATCTGACAGACGACGCGGGTTTATCTGACAGACGCGGGTTTATCTGACAGACGACGCAGGTTTATCTGACAGACGCAGGTTTATCTGACAGACGCGGGTTTATCTGACAGACGACGCAGGTTTATCTGACAGACGACGCAGGTTTATCTGACAGACGACGCAGGTTTATCTGACAGACGACGCAGGTTTATCTGACAGACGCGGGTTTATCTGACAGACGACGCAGGTTTATCTGACAGACGCAGGTTTATCTGACAGATGACGCAGGTTTATCTGACAGACGACGCAGGTTTATCTGACAGACGCGGGTTTATCTGACAGACGCCGCAGGTTTATCTGACAGACGCGGGTTTATCTGACAGACGCAGGTTTATGACAGACGACGCAGGTTTATCTGACAGACGACGCAGGTTTATCTGACAGACGACGCGGGTTTATCTGACAGACGACGCGGGTTTATCTGACAGACGACGCGGGTTTATCTGACAGACGACGCGGGTTTATCTGACAGACGACGCGGGTTTATCTGACAGACGACGCGGGTTTATCCGACAGACGACGCAGGTTTATCTGACAAACGCGGGTTTATCTGACAGACGCAGGTTTATGACAGACGACGCAGGTTTATCTGACAGACGACGCAGGTTTATCTGACAGACGACGCAGGTTTATCTGACAGACGACGCAGGTTTATCTGACAGACGCGGGTTTATCTGACAGACGCGGGTTTATCTGACAGACGACGCGGGTTTATCTGACAGACGCCGCAGGTTTATCTGACAGACGACGCAGGTTTATCTGACAGACGCGGGTTTATCTGACAGACGCAGGTTTATGACAGACGACGCAGGTTTATCTGACAGACGCAGGTTTATCTGACAGACGACGCAGGTTTATCTGACAGACGACGCAGGTTTATCTGACAGACGCGGGTTTATCTGACAGACGACGCAGGTTTATCTGACAGACGCGGGTTTATGACAGACGACGCAGGTTTATCTGACAGACGACGCAGGTTTATCTGACAGACGCAGGTTGATGGATGTGTTCTGCCTGCAGCACGAGACGGCCTCGGTCCAGATGTTTGACCACCTGGTGAAGGTCAACGGTCTTGAGGCGGTCATGATACATCATGGGTTGAGACTTCCAGATGACCTCATCTTCATCAAGGAGCAGATCGCCGGGCCGCTGGATAACTCTGTGTTGGGCCGCTCGGTATGTCCGTGTGCTGAGTGTTGTGTACCTGCACCATATGATACACCGTAGACACAGAAAAGATCTACACACCCCTGTTAAAACAGCTGGCTTTGTGATGTAAGAAATGAAACAAAGATAACTCACAGCTCTTTAGGTTGTAAGCATTAAAGGGTTAGTTCACCCAAAAATGAAAATTATGTCATTAATGACTCACCCTCATGTCGTTCCAAGCCCGTAAGACGTCCGTTCATCTTCAGAACACAGTTTAAGATATTTTAGATTCAGTCCGAGAGCTTTTTGTCCCTCCATTGAAAATGTATGAACGGTATACTGTCCTTGTACAGAAAGGCAATAAAGACATCATCAAAGTAGTCCATGTGACCTCAGTGGGTTAGTTAGAATGTTTTGAAGCATCGAAAATTCATTTTGGTCCAAAAATAACAAAAACGACGACTTTATTCAGCATTGTATTCTCTTCCGGTTCTGTTGTCAATCCACGTTCGCGACGCCAGTGACGCTGCTGACGTAAGACGCTGCTGACGTGTTATCTGGTGCATCTGTGTATTCGGGTTCAAACAAATATGTCTGGTTAAAAATGCAAGTCTTCCCCTGTGTGGAAATCCTTAGACATGTTTGCAAAGATTGTTTTGTTTACAGCGTGCGTCTCCCTCAGACTGTAAACGAAGCTCGGGCGCACCAGATAACACGTCAGCTCGTCTTACGTCAGCGGACTCATGAAAGCGGATTGACAACAGAACCGGAAGAGAATACAATGCTGAATAAAGTCGTCGTCTTTGTTATTTTTGGAACAAAATTTATTTTCGATGCTTCAAAAAATTCTAACTAACCCCCTGAGGTCACATGGACTACTTTGATGATGTCTTTATTGCCTTTCTGGACAAGGACAGTATACCGCACATAGATTTTCAATGGAGGGACAAAAAGCTCTCGGACTGAATCTAAAATATCTTAAAATGTGTTCTGGAGATGAACGGAGGTCTTACGGGCTTGGAACAACATGAGGGTGAGTCATTAATGACATCATTTTCATTTTTGGGTGAACTAACCCTTTAATCCGCATTTCATTTTTACAATGAAGACTATCCAGTGTTATTTTACATTTGATTACTTGAATTTCTGTAGCATATTCTTACCTGAATATTACTGATAGACCCACCTGAAAAACGTATTGTCTTCGTTTCCATTTCTACAAGGGCTGGTGTTTGATTTGTATTGTTTTATGTAATTGGTATATTATAGGAGCCTATTTGATGATGGGTACATTTTACTTTAGATCAATTTGTGTTTCTGAGGCTCTCCAGAATGCATACAGCATCACTTGTAGCCAAAACAGTGGTGAATGGTACGATATTTATATCGTCATTGATATCGTTATCGCAATAAATACCAGAAACATTGTGATATAGTTTTAAGTCCATATGAACGCAGTGATGCACAGCTGTCTTTCATCCCACTGGGGCTTGGGTTTCATGGGATTTCTTGGTGTTGATATTTATGATAACTCTGTTTCACCCGAAATTGTTTAAACACGACATGTTGATCCATTTAAGTAATTCCATTTTGTAAGGTAATTTAGTAAAATCATTTTGTTAAGTAATTTTGGCCCTAAAGGCAGACGACGACATTCTGTCATCAAATACATCATCTTGTTCACACGCTCCACAGCGCCAGCCAGTGCATCTAGTTATAACTGTGAGTTTTAGTTTGTGTGCTTAGGATTTCACTGCATTTACGGCCAGCAAAGCAACATGTTGCAAAATTCGAATAGTATTTTATATTTTTTTCCAATAATAATTACGGATCGAATATTGATGTACACCCCTAATCTGAATGTGCAGCATGTGTCTTGTAACCCTGCAGTGGCCATATAAGGGCCGGCCGATGGAGAAATCATTCCTGTACGAGATAGTAGCCAACAAACGAAACGGCATTGATGTGGATAAGTGGGATTACTTTGCCCGGTAAGAGGGATCTCTGCGGGCTAATGACGATGAAGATGATCGTTTTCTAATCTGAATTCAGCTGAATGATAATGTGTGGTGTTGTGGACAGGGATTGCTACCATCTGGGGATCCAGAATAACTTCGACTATCAGCGCTTCCTGAAATTTGCACGTGTGTGTGAAGTGAGAGGAAAGAAGCACATTTGCACAAGAGACAAGGTACGGTTTGGGCTCATACTGACCGAGTGTGCATTCATTGATTTAGTGCATGGTATTTTAAATTGAACTTCTACTCATTAGGATACAATTAACCAATTTTTTTTACCAAGATATATTTATTCTTCTATTTTTTCCCACTGTCATTAACCCTCTGTGGTCTAAGGTGTTTTTGGGCTCCTGGAGAAGTTTTGTCCTGCCCTGACATTTGTGCTTTTAACAGTTGCTTATAAACATATGAATGGCTGAAGTTTCATTACACTCGATTCAGCACAAACTGGGCTACAATAATATGTGAGCAACATGTTTGTATTTTGGAGAAAATAACGTTCATGCGTGGGTCCTCTAATGAGCCATTCAGTCAGGTGTGTGAGAGGGAACTACAATAAAGAATGTGAGGACTAAATATATATATATATATATTAGAGGTGGGCATAGATTAATTTTTTTAATCTAGATTAATCTCACTGTAATCTTGGAATTAATCTAGATTAAAATGGCTCATTTGAATTCTGCAGAAGGCATTCAGAATATGTGTGATACCCAAATAATGACTAAAAGTAAGTCTTTGAGAATAGTTCGCCTCGCGTAGGGATCCAAAAATGGCATTCGACAATAGAGGAGCAAAAGTCGAATATCGGTCGAAAAAAAACCACACAAATAAAACGCACACTCACAATGACAGACAGGGAGGCCAATTTCATCTATAGCGATTTGTCATCAAACAAACTGTTTATTAATTGAACAAGTAACATGTTTTCGTCGTTTTGTTTTTTAAACGTAGTAGGCTAATTGGAAGAAGAAAAAAACAATAAGCACGACGTAGCCCGTTTTTGCATCGCCAAACCAGATGCTCGTTAGATCAAAAACCTGCCTTTTCCCGGCAATAGCCTCCTCCTTTTTAAACAAATTAGTTTTCAATCAATGTAATCAATGTAAACTATTCTTTTGACTATGCCTCTGCGCAATACACACATTACTGCGGTATGGCGGGTGTTCATTTCATAAACGGTACACAATGGTAGCTTATTTAACCTGTTAACCTTTGCCAGTGCGCCGACGCTCTGAAGCATTTTTTGTAGCCTATAAATTAATGTATATGTCCAAAACACGGATAATGTCATACTTTTTAGTAGTGCTATCGTGGCGTAATAATTTGTTTGGTTGTAAAATGTATTACCTGAATGAAATGAAATGGAATGTATCGTCCTGTGGAATCATTCATTCACAGACAGCTTACCAAGATGTTCAACTAAAGATCTTCATCGCTGGCAAAAATATGATGCATTTGCAGATTTGCTTTCACTAGACTAAACTAGATCCACAGCCACTTCATCCAACGCTCTTGATGTTCTTAAATCTTCCTGTTACGAATCCGTGTCGAGTGTGATTGAACGCGCTTCAGACTATTCAGTGCGTGAGGAACTGAACAGATCATTCAGACTGATTCGCGAACCGATTTAGACAGATCTGCCAACTTGTTTGATGAAGTCTTTGAACAGAATCGACTCAAAAGAGTGATTCATTTGTAAATTGAGCCCATACAAAGATACAGCGCGCTTGGAATAAACTCATTTAACAACATGTAATTGCATTAAAATAAAGTAACGAGAGGAACGTCGCCCAACGTAACGTGTAAAAGTATACACCTTGTGTCCCTGACAGGAAAATGCCCTGCTGCGCGATCTGTGACAGTAGGCGTGGCGTCAATTATGTCAAATATACTAGGCTACACATGGAATTGCGCGAAAATAGATTAACGGCGATATTTTTTTTTATCGCCCGAAAAGAGTCTCACGTTAACGCCGATGACGGCCCACCACTAATATACAGTATATATACACTCACCTAAAGGATTATTAGGAACACCATACTAATACTGTGTTTGACCCCCTTTTGCCCTCAGAACTGCCTTAATTCTACGTGGCATTGATTCAACAAGGTGCTGAAAGCATTCTTTAGAAATGTTGGCCCATATTGATAGGATAGCATCTTGCAGTTGATGGAGATTTGTGGGATGCTCCCGTTCCACCACATCCCAAAGATGCTCTATTGGGTTGAGATCTGGTGACTGTGGGGGTCATTTTAGTAATGTGAACTCATTGTCATGTTCAAGAAACCAATTTGAAATGATTCGAGCTTTGTGACATGGTGCATTATCCTGCTGGAAGTAGCCATCAGAGGATGGGTAAATGGTGGCCATAAAGGGATGGACATGGTCAGAAACAATGCTCAGGTAGGTCGTGGCATTTAAACGATGCCCAATTGGCACTAAGGGGCCTAAAGTGTGCCAAGAAAACATCCCCCACACCATTACACCACCACCACCAGCCTGCACAGTGGTAACAAGGCATGATGGATCCATGTTCTCATTCTGTTTACGCCAAATTCTGACTCTACCATCTGAATGTCTCAACAGAAATCGAGACTCATCAGACCAGGCAACATTTTTCCAGTCTTCAACTGTCCAATTTTGGTGAGCTTGTGCAAATTGTAGCCTCTTTTTCCTATTTGTAGTGGAGATGAGTGGTACCCGGTGGGGTCTTCTGCTGTTGTAGCCCATCCGCCTCAAGGTTGTGCATGTTGTGGCTTCACAAATGCTTTGCTGCATACCTCGGTTGTAACGAGTGGTTATTTCAGTCAAAGTTTCTCTTCTATCAGCTTGAATCAGTCGGCCCATTCTCCTCTGACCTCTAGCATCAACAAGGCATTTTCGCCCACAGGACTGCCGCATACTGGATGTGTTTCCCTTTTCACACCATTCTTTGTAAACCCTAGAAATGGTTGTGTGCGAAAATCCCAGTAACTGAGCAGATTGTGAAATACTCAGACCGGCCCGTCTGGCACCAACAACCATGCCACGCTCAAAATTGCTTAAATCACCTTTCTTTCCCATTCTGACATTCAGTTTGGAGTTCAGGAGATTGTCTTGACCAGGACCACACCCCTAAATGCATTGAAGCAGCTGCCATGTGATTGGTTGATTAGATAATTGCATTAATGAGAAATTGAACAGGTGTTCCTAATAATCCTTTAGGTGAGTGTGTGTGTGTGTATATATATATACAGGCCTGATAGCGCTCCGGCTCCACGCCGGATTTCCGGTGTACAGACGTGTCTGCAAAAAAAAAAAAAAGCAACAGCAAAAGAAGCGGAGTTCAACCAATCATAGCGCTGGGTTCATTCCCCAAATAGCAAGCGGGTATGATTGACAGATGCCTAAGGCCTATCATTAAAAAGAGACTGAAAATCGACAACAATAGCCTAAAGAAGTCCGCTCGATCCTCTTCCACTCCCGCGGCCGCCTCTGACTGAGTTCATGAGCGAGGACAGTAGGCTAACGTTACAGTAGTCACAGTACTTCTGACTCCTGAAGGTAAACGGGCTGGGGTGGGTGTGGAAAGTTGAAGTATTGTATTGAGTTAACTTAATCTGGATTCTATTATCACACGGAGTGATCGCAATCGCATGGGTTATCTTAAAATACTCCGTCATTCATGTCACTCAGATAAGATGAAGACATCATACAGAAAGCTTAAGTATTGATGAACAATAAATCTAAATAAAATTAAAATCGCTATGGCTTACTGATTATGAAAGTGCTGTGATTAATTTACTGATAAGCGCGAGTCTGCAAACAGGCGTTTATTTATTCATTCTCCGTGTTGAGAAACGTAGCCTGCATGTTACGTTATTGTGTTATAATAACTAAAGTACCTAATTATGTTACATAATAATTTTGTATGAAAACTAGCTCGTTACTTGTGGATAAGAAACTGTTGTATCAGTGCTGCACAAGCTCTCTCTCTCTCTCTCTCTCTCTCTCTCTCTCTCTCTCCCTCTCTCTCTCTGTCTCTCTCTCTCTCTCTCTCTCTATCTCTCTCTCTCTATCTCTCTCTCTCTCTGTCTCTCTCTCTCTCTCTCTCTGTCTCTCTCTCTCTCTCTCTCTCTCTCTCTCACACAAACACAGACCGCGCGCACAGAGAGAGATGATAATTGTAAAATGAAGATTGACGAACTGTTTAGTTCTTTGTTGTGGGTTTTTTCCTGTCAAAATGACAGAAAGCATTTTTTATTATCCATCCCGTGTTTTTAAAATTCGTTAAATGACGGACGTTTTACTATTAACACAGCCCTATGTCGGATTCTTCTAACATATAGGCTACTTGATATTCTTTTTAGAATAAGTGATTCGTTTTGCTATTATTGGTCCTGTGACAGGACTCCTGTCTATTCATTGTCAACTATTTTCTATAAGTATGTTTGTATTGGCTAACGTTTATTCAGCTGATGCGTGTCCTGTTTAAAATGTGCAATGTTCAAATGCAAAGACAGCACGCCACAAATAAAAGCCTTTTTTTCTTTTCTTTTTATGAAGTAGGCTATCATATTTGGATATTGGAATAACAAATTAAGTAGAACTATCTTAAATGTACAAATGTTTTTTTACTGTTTTCTAGGGGTTTCTTAATTTTAGACTAGTTGACCAGCACACATTATTTTGCAATGCAATATTAATCATGAAAAAATACATTGCAGTGCAAGTGAAATTTAGGATTTGGGTCGAATTCAAAAAACTTTAGAAGTCAAGAATTATGAAGACAGGCATGTGTTTGTGTGTGTCTTGCATTCTCAAAAAATAATGACAAAAATATATGACAACAATATAAGAAGACGAGAAGGACAATCGCTCATCACTTTGTGTCAGAAATTAGCGGATGATAAACTCGCCCTTACGCATCTGTCCCAGGGTAAACATTTCAGGCTCAGGATTTTTTTCTACTATCACCCCTGTATATATATATATAGTGTGTAGTATATAGTAGACACAGTGTGTATGTCCGTGTGTGTGTGTGTGTGTGTGTATATATATATAAAATAGTAATAATCAAATGTATTATATGGGCCATTCTACAGAATTTGTTCAAAGTCAGAGTAAGAAACGTCTTGAAAAAAGTATTTACACAAATTTTGTATGTATGCAAATTGTATAATATCCAAGGTACACATTTTTAGTAATTGTGCAGTTAATTATCATATTGTATTTTTAGAAAGTTTTAGAAAAAAAATTCTTCTCCCCAAATTTGTCACTACCGAAACACAATAATAAATAATTTAATATGAAGGCTTATATTGGCCTGTTAATATTTTTTTTACATCTAATCATTCCTTTTGTTTTCGCTCTTCTGATGGTTTCCAGCCTTATCTTTTTGCAAATTGTATGTCGTATATAGCGACATGACCCAGCACCCAAAATACTGTCAGAACACTCCAACGCAGCCTCCATTCTTCACGAAAGATGGATAAAATTAGAAACGACCCCACCAAATCACAGAGATGCCGATTCGGTCAGTTTTTGCTTTCACGTTGTGTAGTGAATACTTGACTGTGGTTTGAGATGCATCATCATCATGATGAGGTGTTCCCGTATCAGGCAGAATTTCAGCTAAGCAAAAAAACTTTCTGATGTAGTGTTTTGAATTCTCTTTTTACTCTTCGCAGGAAGTTGGCAATCTCTACGACATGTTTCACACTCGTAACTGCCTCCATCGCCGGGCGTATCAGCACAAAGTGGGCAACATCATCGAGACCATGTGTGTATTAGCATCGTTTAACAACACATTTTTCATTTTCCTGGCTTCCAGGTGGCTTTCAATGTTCTGTCATTGGCTGTTTTTGTGTCAGGATAACAGAGGCCTTTGTAAAGGCCGATCCTCACATCCAAATCCAGGGCTCTTCTGGCAGGATATTCACAATCTCTTCGGCTATAGAAGACATGGAGGCCTACAGCAAACTCACAGGTAGATGAGTGCCCGTGTCCCGCACACTGCTCATGCTAACCAGGAGTCCGTTCGGTCACGCTCACGAAAACATAATGCTGGATGAGTGATGAAATTACAGTTGTTTGGTAATTTATGAAAGAATGTGTTTGTTTCTAGATAATATCTTTGAACAGATTCTGTACTCGTCTGCGCCGGAGCTGTGTGAGGCCCGAGCCATCCTGCACAACATCGTCTGTAGACGGCTGTACAAGTGTGTGGGTCAGACCACATCGGAGACGCATGTGGACGTGTCACCGGTGAGTTCACAGCTCAGTTATGTAGCATAGATGTGGATGGGGATGGACTGGGACTAAAATTCCCCCAGAGCCTCACACACACATCATATTCAGTATAGTATACTGTCATACGGTCATCAAACCCTGTAAACTTCCATTTCAAGGTTCACTTGGTATTAAGAAGCCAACAAAGTAACTCAAATGGGCCGTTTTGGGGGGTTAACCTTTAAATTACTTGTATGATTTGATTTTGACACTGACCGACCCATGAGTCGACCAGTATAGATAGATAGATAGATAGATAGTCTTTATTGTCCCATAGAGATAATCATTTTCACACATCCTTCTTCCATAGCACAAAAATATCACATATGAGGAACACATGGGACATGTGACACACATCCAAATACATATACAAACACATAACTCATTAATGGCGCTTTTCCACTACACAGTACCAGCTCGCCTTGGCTCGGCTCGACTCGACTCGCCTTTGTTTGGTTTTCCACTGTGTAAAAGTTGTACCTGTACCTGCTTTCGGGTACTTTTTTTCGTACCACCTCCGGCGAGGTTCTAAGCGAGCTGAGGCGAGCTAAGGCGATACTAAAATGTGACGTGAAAACAATGCCGACTGCTGATTGGTCAGAGAGAATCGTCACTATTCAATGCGTCATCATTGCACGCGCCAGATGGAGTATCCAGAATAACCCCGCCTTTTTTAAATAGTTTAGCCAGAGATAGTTACTAAACTTACTACTATTATTATGGCAACTCGGAAGAATACGCCGTGGTCAAACGAGGAGGTGCAGACATTCCTTTGTTTGGTTGCCGAACTAGAGAGGATCCAGCGAGAGCTTGATGGGGCAACGAGGAACGAAAGGCGTCGCTATGACGACCGGGTACTATTTGTGGCGATACTTTCTGCAATGGAAAACGGAACGAAAAGCGAGCCGAGTCGAGGCGAGCCAAGGCGAGTCGAGTCGAGTCGAGCTGGTACTGGTAATGGAAAAGCGCCATAAGACACCCACATAAACACGTCAGGTGTAAAAATTACAGGGCAACTGAGATGGGGGGGAAGTAGTATTACAGTTTGTTCAGCATTGTGATGGCGGTGGGGACAACACTTTTTTTTTTAAATAGGCTTGAGTCCAGGTTAGTGCTCTGTATCTGCGACCGGATGGGAGTAGTGTGAAGAATTCATTCAGGGGATGGTCTGAGTCAGCCGCTATTGCGCGTGCTAGACGTGTGATGGCTGTGTCATTCATGTTTGACAGACTGGGTGTGGGGAGGTTCATAATCTTAGAGGCATTATGTGCGATTTTAGTGAGTTTGTTTTTGCAAGTGACGGTTAACATTGTGTAGAAACAGGTTGAGCAGTACAGCAAGGTGGATTAAATGATGCTTCGGTGAAGTAGGAGCAGGAGATGAGGGGTAACAGAGAGGGCTTTCAGTTCGCGTATTACATGTAGTCTTTGTTGTGCACGTTTCTGGATGGCAGTGACATCTTCCTTGAAGATGATTTTATTATCCATAATGAGTCCTAGGTATTTAAAGCTGCTGACCTGTTCGATTGGTTGACTATGGATGTAGGTATGGTTCAGTCCAGGTGGTGATTTGGATGTGTACATGACCAACTCTTTTGTTTGTTCTGTGTAAGGAGTGTCATGAACAAGTGTTTCTGTTCTGCGGTTCATTGGCTGAAAGTACGGTCGCGCGATATTGGAAAAAACTTGCATTGTGGTATTTTGTTTTTCTGTGATTTATGCTGCGATATGAAAACAGCATTGCTCTATTTGGAAGGAATTAATCATTTCAAGAATGATCCGGGTGATTTTGTAGGTGAGTGAATCTGCACAGAAAATAAAGCCTAAAAATAAACTTTTTAATTTCAGATTTTTAATGAAGGGTTAATGTCACAGGCTGCATGATTCTGACAAAAAAACATAATTGTAGAAACCCCCCCCCCCCCCCCCCCCACCCCCTTTGTTTCCCTGTAATTGCAATTTTATTAATGTCGATTTACATTAAAAAAAAAATTCTGCATCTCATATTCTTTCTATAGATTGTACATTCAACAGGCCGATAGTGAGCGCTGTTTATATAATGCGTCTTTATGGTCAAAATATAGAAAGACCAGGCAGGTTAAATGGTTTCATCCCGTCATAATCACTGAAGATGTCAGACGCGCGAGTGAGAAGATTTTTGAGCAGATTCTCATTATACACCATCTTTAACACAAACTTTCGGCGTTCAGTTTTCTCTTGTTCCTCACTTGCTCACTTGCAACAAACAGTGTTTTGTAAAGGAAGTAAAAAATAAATGATAATAATAATCTGTGTGTTTAGATTCAAGATGAATGGCGTGCTCAATTCCTTTTGAGTTTGATTTGGGTGCTCTTCGGTCCAAGGTAAAACATCTAAGAGACAGTGTAGAGAAACAATTCTCTGATGACTGAGGCACTCCTTAATTAAAATGTCTTTATTACACAGATGACATGTCCTAAAAGGACAACTTTAAATCGCCCACGCGTAGCGGCATGGAGCCTTCTTCAGGGCTAGTGAAGCAGATAGAAAACTGATCTTATAATGACAAAGAAACACAAGTAGAAGCAAACACACAGGTGCAGGCAATAATTGCTAAGACACGCCTCTCACACGCTTCCCAGCACTAATAAATGGATAGTCCATTGCTTTAAAACTCCATATCCAAAAGGTTTCACGTTGCAATAACCGTTTTAGAATGTCACCTCCACGTATTGATTTTTTAATAATTTCAATGCCCTGAATTCTCAAAGATGATGGATCACTAGGGCTGTGAATCTTTGGGTAGCAGCGAATCGATTCGATTCACGATTCATAGGTTTTCGATTCGATTCAAGAACGATTTTTGCAAATTCAGAAAGATTCGATTCAATGCGATTCACATTAAGATTCGATTAATTTGATTCTTCATTTTTTCTATGCATTCATAGGATTATTTAAATGCTTCCCCCAATGGGTCTAAGTCAGAGTGTGAATTACACAGTGGTCTTCGGGGGTCAGAGAGTGCGGACAAAAAAACGACATTTTTTTATTGTTAATGTTAGTTCATGCTAGTTTTTAATTAATTTATTATTATAAAAAATATTTCCAAAGCCTATAAATTAGCATTTGTAGAAATGTAAGCCAAGATTTAAAAGGCATGATGAACTAACAATACTTTTAAAGCCTAACTATTTTGTAGTATAGTGTTAATGGATACACAACCTTAAAGGGTTCCTGGTACATTAAACATCCTTCCATTGTGAGACTGAAAATACCATGAACTTTCCCACTAAACCTTAACTAACTTTCCTCATGGAATAGTAAGTATTCCTCGTGGAATACTCTTTGTTCTCTTTATACTGAACATTTTCCTTATGATTCTGAAAGAAAATGCGCCGGGTGTCTACTTGTGCTATAGTAACGATTACGAATGCAACTTTAATGCGCATCTGATTGATGGATAAACCACGCGCTTTTATTTCAGTGTAATTAATATTGTAGTTATTTCAGCAGTTTCCTTCGTACATTCAGTTTAATGGCATAAAGTTAAATTTCATTCATGATTCATAGGAAGTGTGTGTATTTTAGGTCTATTTGCGTCTGCTCTTTCCATGTAATAAATGCGCACCTTGAATAAGTGGGGTTTTACTTCAGCTGCTCAGGACGGGTATGACCCATTTCCGTAAAACTTCAGTATCTTAAAGAAAATAGCGGCGACGTTTCCACGCAACGAACGCGTTGTTTCATAGCAGTGCCCGCGCAATGACATGGCAGCTTTATCAATGGCTTGAGCGATTTGACTCAAGACTTGCTTTCTCGATAGAGAGCTGTCATCTGCTCATGTGAACATCAGTGGCTGTCCTGAGGAGAGCTCAAACATGGACTACTCAAAAATCTGTAGATGAGAGCTATATGGGACCGAGCGCGAGCGAAATCCAGTGTAAGATGGTAAACAGTGCCGAGAGTATCTGTGAAGGAGAGCTGTGAGGACGCCAAATGACGCCGCACAACACCTCATTAATTCGCGCATGTAGTCATTTAATGTATATATATTTTAAAGCACTGAATCGCTATAGAATCGCAAATTATTCGATTCTTAGCATTTTAAATCGATTATTGACCGAAATAAACGATTCACGATTCAAAATACATGTTTCAAGATCGATGCATATGCATCGTCAGGATTTGTAATCGATGCATCGAGAAAACGAGCGAATCGTTACACCCCTATGGATCACTATGATGTATTTCTTTATAATGTTTCGCCATAGGGTAATCTGTGTATCCAAGAACCTTTAAATCTGATTTCTCAGATTTCTCTTGTAGATCAGTCATGGAAAATGACAACCATGCAAGTTTTCCTTTTGTATGAAGCAGCTAAAAAGTTGTAGCTTGACGTGTTCGAGTTAATTCACTGTCGATGCTGAAAAAAACTGTTTGTTTAAAAGTTTGAAACAAACTAGCTGATGGCTATGCTATTGATTGCCTTTTTGAAAACATGAATATTTGATTTATGATGTTGCTTTATATGTAAATACGACCATTCATGTCTTTTGATAGTAGACTGTAAAAATATGGACGTAGTGTCCGTGACATCACCGTAGTGTTTCTGAAGAGCGTTTTTGAAGCCTAAAGTGAGCGGAGCCGGCCGTCGCCATCTTGGCAGCGCGTCACTTCCGGATAACAGAAAAATGGGCAAATAGGCGGGACATGGGCGGAGCTGAGGAGCCTGGTGCTGAGACCACACCCGCCTAGCTCAACGTGTTTGAGTTTGCTCGGGCTAAAGAGCTAATGCTTTGTTACTGGCAGTACCATCAAAGAATTTGGTACCCTTACAAGGGCTGTAATAGTGACAGCTGACTTAATGATGTAAAGACAATAGTTCAAGTTCGTGTTTTTGCCCTTTGAAATACTATAATAGTTATACATGTCAGTCAGCGCGGCATTGCGCGTCAAGTTCGTAGAGAGCTTTATTCAGTCCATTTTAAATTCTGATTTTGGCCGCCTCTCAAATGGGTCAAACCAAAGATATTACCTCAGAAGTTCAAGTAAATGCGCTCGAAATCCGCGCTCATTTAAGGATGTGCATTTATTGCATGGACGGAGAAAGCCCTGACACCTGCAGGATTTCATCTGACATTTATTTAACACTAAAAAGTAATAAGCATAAGATATATCTGTTTTGTGAGAGTACCACGAGTGTAGCCTCTTTATCTAAAGACGTTTTTAAATATGAAAACTCAAAAAAGCAACGAAATTGTCAGACATACGAGTTCAGGTTTCCCTGGTACGAGAAGAAATGCATAACACATTTTCATTTTTGAAAGAAGACCTCAAAACCCAGAGTGAGCGCTTAAGCCTGGAGACCGCTACCTCAGAATGGACCTGAGCCAACGGTCGTTTCTCTCCAGAAAGAGGTCGCCTCACTGCAAGCTAAGTGCATCGAATTAGAGTGTCGTTCCCGTTGATCCAATCTTCGCTTGGTGGGAATTCCGGAAGGTTTGGAAGGCCCACAACCTACGAAGTTCGTGGCAGATGCTCTGGTGGAGATATTTGATCTCCCTGAACCTCCAGTCCTTGCTCGTGCACATCGTACACTTGCACCGAAACCTGCGGAGGGCAGCTGTCCGTGAGCCTTCGAAATTTGCTTCCATCACTACGATGTCAAGGAGGATATTTGGCGAAAAGCGAGCCGGGGTGGGCAGCTTAAGTTCAGAGACAAAACTGTGTTTGTCTTCCCGGACTTTCCGCCTGAGATTGCCAAGAAGCAGGCCGCATACTATGAGGTGAAACGTCTACTGAGGTCCATGCCAGATGTTAAGTACGGCCTAAAGGGTCTAACCAGCTTCAGAATCACAGAGAACGGCGCTGAACATATGTTTGATACTCCAGCTTTTGTGAAACAACACCTACTACATGCTTGAACACCTATAAGCATGCTGGAACTTATTCCTAGTGAATTCTGCTGCATTAAGTCTCTCATATTCAAATTTCCAATTCAGAGTTGTTAATAACCAATTTAGGTACTTGGGTGTCCAAGTGACACGTAAACATGCTGCCTTATTTAAAAACAATTTTAGTACTTTATTTGATCTCACAAAATCTATGTTTTTATCATGGAAACCCCTTCCTCTATCACTGTTAGGAAGGGTAAATGCAGTTAATATGAACATTCTTCCCATATTTATTCCCAAGTCATTTTTCTCCTGTCTGGAAAAGACCATCTCGTCATTTATTTGGAATAACAAGTCAAGGCGAATGAGTCTAAAACATCTTGTTAAATAAACCAAAAGAGGTGGGAGGTTTGGCTTTGCCTAGCTTTCAAACGTATTACTGGGCAGGCAACTTTAGAAACTCCAATTGTTGAACACTCAGAGGATTTGGCCTCAGATCCGCAGAGCTCTAGAGCGTAAGGGTCTTTCTTCAGCTGCACCCATTGCCAGTAACGCTTCCTTTCCACCCTCTCTTTTTGATGGGGCTTCCAATATTTGGAAGTCACAGGGTCTAGTTGCAATTGATCAGCTAGATAATATTTTTGCTTCATTTGACCAATTTAAAAATTATTTTTCTTTGTCCAATTCACTTTTATTTCGGTATGTTCAAGTTCGGAGCTTTGCCCGTAAACATTTTCTGGAGTTCCCCTCTGCCTCTCCTAGTGGGAGTGTATGTGTACTTGGAGTGTATTTTAGACCAGCATAAATATATAAGGGGTGCCATTTCAAAGATTTACTGTATAATAAATAGAGCCCGAGCAATATGGATTTTTGGGGGCCGATACCGATTAAAAAAAGTCTGATACCGATATATCGGCCGATATTATTTATGTGTACAGGAGCAATATTATTTATGTGTATTATAGTACAGTACCAGTCAAAAGTTGACTGGTACTGCAGGGCTCTACAGTGCGACCATTTTGCTCGCATATGCCCCTAAAAATCGATCCGTGCGAACCGGAAAAATGATTTACGAGCACAATGTGCGAGTAACTACAACCTACCATAATCGATAACGAGAAGATAACTAAATAAAAACTAGTTTTGAATGACAAAAACTATGACGAAAATCTATTGACATTTTCGTCAACGAATAAAAACTAGACAAAAATGTTAGATAGTGACGATTTGGGAAGCGATCCAGTCAGAACTGATGTCCTGCGTTTGTAGATGCGCATATTTGTCCTGTAGTATTAGGGACGTGCTGCTGATCTACCAGCGGCACACGGGTTCACATGCACTGCATGTCTCATGAAATATTAAAAAATGTAAACGTTTGGGAGAATGAGTAGAGCAGTCATATAGATCTGAATGAGAGTGACGACGACGCATAGTTTTCTGTGCGCTCACACTCGACTCGAAGCGTGGAGCCACACACACACACACACACACACACACACACACACACACACACACACACACACACACACACACACACACACACACACTCACACACACACTCACACACACACACACACACACACACACTCACACACACACACACACACACACACACACACTCACACACACTCACACACACACACACACACACACACACACACACTCACACACACTCACACACACTCACACACACACTGCGCGAGGACTGCATTTAGCTCTCTTTCGTGTCTGAATGGACAAATACACAACATTATGTCTAAATGTCCGTTTTGGAGAGTATTCACGTAAACTGTGTCGGTTAAGTCTTAAACAGTTGTGAGTGTATCGGATGTGCATCAGTGCAATTGGATCCGCATGTCATTGGACATGATCCGATGTCTTAAAGTGACAGTGAGTAATAAACCTAATGCAGTCTGTGTCCTTAATATTGATCAAGCAACAAAAGAAAAAGAGAAAAGCATTCACTGCTCGTTAATAGCTTTAATAAGGATTCATTATATTTCATTCATACAAATAAATATGTTTGCTGCTTGATATAATAAAGAATGATGTATGCAAGTAGTTATAAAGAAACCATATATCATTCATTGAAAGAAGACTATTCTACTTTAGGAAAAGTGGTTTTATTTAATTTTAAGTTTTTTTAAGTCACAGTAGTTAAGTCTGTATATGTATTGCATGTTCAAACTTTAAAATCGTTCATATTAACAGGTTAATACAGGGTTCCCGCGGATCCTTAAAAAGTCTTAAAAAGTCTTAAATTCGATTTTTAAAATTTAAGGCCATAAAAAGTCTTATAAAGTCTTATTTTTACTTATGAAAGGTCTTAAATTTTAGATGACACTTCGACTTAGACATATCTAAATGTTTTCCAAATTAAAACTATCTAATTAGTGTAGTATTATTTTTTATTATTCTATCTTTGTGGATTTGCTTGTTCACGTGACAATTCGCATCACATTCGCGGCCAGCAGAATAACGTCTGTCTCCTGCACGCGAGAGAGGAGAGAAGAAGAAAGTTGGCAAATGTCAGTTCAGTAGTAAGTTCATTCTTTGTGCGTAGGGGTGTGCGATGTGTATTGTCTACTATGACATTGTTTTAACGATGTACGAGGCACTGTGAGCTGACATCGCATTTGTCTCTCGTGCTTTCACTGCGTGATGTGTCAGTGCAGTTATAGGTAGGCCTATGTCCCCAAATTAGTTTTTGTCTTATATTTATATTATGTTCTTGTATTAGAATATCACATCAGTAAGAGTGCCGTTTTCCCGTGCACAAGTGTGATATTTTGTTATACAATAGTTAAATTAAAAATAAATTAACATTGTCAGTTACATTTTAGACACAATATTGACAATATTATTTGTTTTCCCTTTATTTCGCTGACGAGAATTTCAAAATGAAACCGTAGCAGAGTCTAATGCAACAGACACCGATGATTTCTTGACTGAAATCCACGTTTTAAACGAGTCATTTTAACGATTCAATGAACAATCACTTGTTTCTTTCCCGAATGAATCAGCCGTTTGAACAAATCGGTTGAATGAATGAATGACTCCCTCAACTCGCTTACGGTATTAAGACAGTGACTTGCTGCCGCCTACTGGCGGTTTTACTTTCATATTTAAAGTACCCTTTAATTAAAACGTTAAAATTATAAATCATTTCATATTTAAATATTGAATATGGATTTTTTTTTAAACTATCTCATAGCTTTATTTATGCAATTGTAAATGGAGTGTAAATATTAATGCCTCTTCTGATGCTGCTTCTGTGTCACCTCTGAACTGCAAAGATGGATTTTGATTGAATGATTTAATTTGACTGGTAACGGTGGTACTGTATAATTATTGTGTAATTAAGTATTATTGTATAAATAAGTATAATTATAAATATAATTATAATTTGAATAATTTGAACGTTAGTATTTGACATAAAAGGTGATGCAGAACTCTAAATAAGTTTAGAAAAAATGTCCATGTATAGGTGAAAATGCCCCTGGAAATCAATTTAAGGTGGCAAATATTGCACGTTAATTAATCATTTCTGTCACTGCTGTGAACTGACCACTGCATAGAATATGAAAAATATGAATATCTTCGTGAGTCTGCTGTCAACAACAGGCCTAAACCAGCCATTGCACCAGCACAAAAACACAATCAGTAAAATATCATCTAATTATTATCAACAAAACGTTTAAAATATAGAGATATATTTTTGTCAATATTGCACACCCCTAATGTACGGTCTTAATTTTGATTTCTTCAAGTCTTAAAAAGGTCTTAAAAAGCCTTAAATTTGACTTTAAAAAGTGTGCAGGAACCCTGTAATAGATGTTTTCTCCGGGAGTATATGGGTTTGGACATTTTAGAGAAATTCTAAATGAATGCATTACAATTGAACTAAACCCATTATATTTTAGTCATCTAAATTGTTTTATTTTTAGTCTAGTTTTAGTTGACTAATACTAGTAAATACTAATACTCTCAGTTTCTCCTCCATGTTGTGTAAAAAGCCTCTGCAGTGAAAGATGCAGATTCACAGGTGTGCCGATGTGCTCCTCCTCCTGAGAGCAACACGTTCCCCTTGTTCTGTTTTACTACAGTGATTGTAAAGTGGGATTTATACTTCTGCATCAAAACGACGGTTTCACACCATAGTTGAACAGAAAGAGAAGGAGCACACGTTGTGTTTTTATATATATATATAATAAACAGTGTGTTAAACTCTGTTACTTGAACATTTTTCACTGCGCTCCAAAATGTCTTTGTGTGCTCCTAGATTTTTTCATTTAGGAGCACATGTGCTCCTTGGGAAAACACTTAGCGTAGAACCCTGAGCGGAGTATCATCAGCATAACAATGAAAACTAATTCCATGTTTCCTAATGATATCTCCTAAAGGTAGCATGTACAGAGTGAACAGCAACGGTCCTAGTACTGAGCCTTGTGGTACACCATACTGAACTTGTGACCGATAAGACATCTCTTCATTTACTGCTACAAACTGATAGCGGTCAAATAAATATGATTTAAACCATGCTAATGCAATTCCACTAATGCCAACATAGTTTTCTAGTCTATTTAACCTGTTAACCGTTTCCAGAGCGTCGGCGCACTGAAGCGGTTTTTTTTTTATTTAGTTCAAATTTACTATCAGATTTAATGTTATACCTTGACAAACTATACATCATTAAAAAGATATAATACTCAAGATTCAGTATTTGACCACTATTGTATTCTGAGAAACTTATAGTGACAGTTATGTCTTAATTTGTGTCAGGAGTTATGAAATGAAAAAATGAGTCGATACCTTTAATATGAATTATGAGCGTCAGCTGGTCCATTCATAAAAAAACACTCCTTGCTGTCGTCATGACAGCGATTCACAAAACATCGTCCCTCAGGGCTTTAGCTCAAAAATGTGCAGACTTGGAGAAATATTGATATATTCTCATTGATTCACATCATATTTCTATAGACAGGAATAATATTTGTTGAATTTATATCCAAATGCGTCGATGTAATCATTATGATCGCTTCTTACTGAGATGTGCTGTGTTTTCAATTCATACCAATAGCCTGAGGGCGCTATATGCACAACAACAGTCCATATATGGATCACGAAGAAGACCCATAGTCATGTGACATTCCAGGACGTCACTGATACAGAAAGTAGCTGACAGAGATCGCTGTAACATGCAGATAAAGATGTTTTGAAGACAATAAACATGATTGCAATGATATTTGAGTTACCTGTGTTCTTCAAGCCATGCCAGGTATTTCATAATAATAGATTATATTTATAATGCAATGCTAATCGATATAGATTTCATCATCGTGCAGAACACTATAAATAATAAATTTTCTGTCGGATTTTTTTTATCTGAAGCCAAATTAGATCACAGAAGATAATTTAAAACACTTGCGTTATAAAGTAAGTTTGGAGCACAAACATGGTTTTAATCTCATAAATGGTCGTGTATTGATGGTGTGCTAAGCTAACATGCTAGCTAGCCCAGGTGCACCTGCCACCAGCAGTTATTGTTTTATGATTTTTTTCTAAATAGGAATGCTTACTGAAATGTTTCAGTGCATTTGATACCAGTTTCAAATATTTAGTGAGAACTTTGATAAAAGAAATTAGGGTTTGAAACCCTATGAATAGCCTGTGAATAGCCAGTCGTTAGTAGCTATAATGCAGACAAAAGAAATGCATATTTAGAGCCATAACCAGTCTGGAGAGGTGTAAATGTGTGCAAGGAGAGACTGACCCTGAATGGGGCTCGTTTGCACCACAAAATAATAGAGACAATAGACTGAATAGATGACTCAGAAGATGACTAAACATCAGATTGCATTTTAGAGTCTAATCAAAATAAAGTAATTTGACATGATCTTGAAAAACATTTAACTAAATACAGAGTTTTAGACTTATCATTTTCAGATTTTAAATATAAAATGGTCACACATATGGCTTTAGCTGCAGTGCATTTCTAGATTGCTCCAGGGCCAACTTCAATTTTATTTTTATGAAGATGTTTCATGAAAGTAAATTTCTAATAACTTTACAAAACTTTGAAGCTATTTAAACATTTTTTTTTTTCATTATGACAATAATTATTTCTACATTTACAATAAACTACTAGGTGTCAGCTTTCAAATGAGATCATACTTGTGCTTTTAGTGCAAAGGGTTCATGAACTGTATCTGTTTAAGTTTGGGTATGCCATTTCTGGGGATTTTTCAAAAGTGGCCTTGAAGGTTAACAGGTTAAGAGAATGTTGTGGTCAATGGTGTCAAATGCAGCACTAAGATCAAGTAACACTAATAGAGAGATACAACCACGATCGGATGATAAGAGCAAATCATTTGTGACTTTAATGAGAGCATATTCAGTATTACCGTACTGGCGGGAAATCCTTTCAGGTACAATTTCTTTATAAAAAGGAAGATGCTGCATTTTCTAGCATCTTTGACAGAAAAGGTACATTTCAAATCGGCCTGTAATTGACTAATTCTGTAGTAGGGGTGACCCCGAACAGTCGAAGATTCGATGCATCAATAGGAGGAGCCTGATTCGACTACAAATCTCACAGTCGAATCTTCGTGCATGAATAAATCCAAACACCCCATGACAGATTTAAGTTTCACTTTCGATCCGTGACCGATAGAGGAGCGTTTTGGCGGCAGGGATTTAAATCTTTAAAAATGTCTGGGATAAGAAAATCTAAAGAGTGGATGCACACCATCAGAAAGGATATTCTCCCAGACTGGATTTAGCATCAGGAAAACCATGATCACACTTCTGCAGGCCAACGTTAACAAGTTGGTTTTCCTCTGGACATTCTAAAACGCTTAACGTGAAAAAAGCTTTTAAAACGCTAGGGCACTTTTACATGGCTTAATTAATGTATAGTAGGCTACCTCATTAAGAAACCAATGTACACAATGTGCAGATAAGCAGATGAACCCAGAATATGAACGCAACGTGTTCCTCCTATAGAAAGTCACGTAAAGCGTTTTCTTTATAATAACGGTTTTCAATGGGAGGAAAATTAGCGTTTAATTAAACGCGTTGCGTTCATTAACTGGTTTCATCTGCTTTTCTGTAGGCTACAGTATGCTTTATTAATAAGGTGTGTATAGAATTTGATCTTTTAATATAACTGTCTTAGGACTTTAAGCCGTTAAACGTTTTTCATGTTAAGGGTTTTAGAATGTATTTTATCCGCGCACACAATTTGAAAAGACTCAAATGGACACAGAGACACAGACAGAGTGAAAGACTATATTTTTTCTCTCTCGATCAGGTATACGGGTACAAGTGATTTCAAAACATTTCAGCTGGTTCTAATTTGATTTCTGGATGCCGTGAACATGTTTAGATAAACTGTCACTCGAGTTCAGCGTTTATTGTTGTTTCTGCAGTTAAAAAGACAAAGTTGAAAATTCTGGCTATATTTTCGATATTTAAATATCTTTATTTTTTTTAAATTTATTGATCATTCAGGGTTATCTAATTTAACTGTTTGTGGCTTGTGTTTTGAATATATGTTCCCCTGCACTTTAGGCACTTTGCACACATTTGTTCTGCATCTTGATTCAGACTTATTTCGTTTTTTTTGGAAAGGTATATTCTGTTCTAATTTAATCCTGTAAATTAATTGTTGATTATTTTTCGGTGCATAGATATTGCGCCCTGTAGGCAATTTAGCCGATTTAATTTGATTCGTATGTGAAATGCAAATTCTGTCTGCAGTGTGGCCTTTCTGCAGTTATTTATGTTATTTCTTAGTTGTATTGATCCGAAATGTTTTTCTACATTTTTTTCTATATCTTTGTGTGATGTTCTGTACATCGCAGCTTTAAAATGTTAAAGCCCCGCCCCCTCCCCAACCCCACACACACGATTCGACTATTAGTCGACTATAGGGAAGACTTGACGATTCTGATTCGACTATGAACATCCTTAGTCGGGGACACCCCTATTCTGTAGGATCAACTTTTTTTTAATAAGAGGTTTAATAATAGCCAGCTTAAAAGTTTCCGGTACATATCCTGATGACAAAGATGAATTAATGATTTTAAAGGGTTAGTTCACCCAAAAATGAAAATTCTGTCATTAATTATCCACACTCATGCCGTTCCAAACCCGTAAGACCTTCGTTCATCTTCGGAACACAAATGAAGATATTTTTGATGAAATTTGAGAGCTTTCTGTTCCTCGATTGACAGCAACGTCTTTGCAACTTTCAAGGCTCAGAAAGGTGGTAAAAACATCGATAATATAGTCCATGTGACTACAGTGGTTCAACCTTAATAATATTATGAAGCGATGAGAATACTTTTTGAGGCAAATGATGAGAGAATATTAAAATATCCTCATTGGTGTTTCTATGAACAAAAGTCTTATGGGTTTGGAATGACATGAGGGCGAGTAAATGATGACAATTTCATTGTTTGGGTGAACTAACCCTTTAACTCTGTTTTAGGGTTTCATGGCATTCATGACTTCTACAGGAGAAAGGTCAAGGGAAAATACTAATTTTGTCTCTACCAATAGGTTGTAGATCCAGTTAATAAAAAAAAAGAGCAAAGTGTGAATTGTATGTGCAGAGTGATTTGCTGATGTAATAATCACTGTGATCTCTTGCAGGAAAAGCTGCTTGAGTGGGCGAAGGAAGTAGCCCGATCCAAACCCAGCGGCACAGATGCCAACCTGATAGCTGAGGACTTTGTAGTTAGTGTACGTGGAAACATCTCATTGTTCTTCTCATTTTGTTTGTGCATCTTTATCTAGTCCTGTGAGGTAACAAATAGTTTTAAAATGACAGTGTTAAATGGGAAGGGAACGTTCTGTTCTAGAAGTGCATGCTTGTTCATGTCAATTTCTTTTTTTTAATGCCAACCAGTCAGTAATGCAGTATGCTGATTTAAGTCTCGTGTCCTCTAGCGGTTGAGGTGTAAAATGTTGAGTTGCTGGCGGAGGAACATGTGACGTGATGGTCTGAGGCGTACCAGTGTACCTGTGCTTACAGGCCATCATTTTATCAGTCTAATGACGTCAAAACTGACAGCTCAAATTATAAGCTTAACATTGTAAATCTGGATAAGGAGACCATTAACCAACAGATACTGTGTACTGCAGATATAAGTACAACAAAGTAACACTGGTCTTTGATTATTGAATTTGTTTGTGGAATGGACTGTTGGTTGTGCTCTGTTTTTATTGTTCATATATTAGTCTCTCTGTTAATGAGCTTACAAAACCTGCATGTGTAATTAAAGAAACAGCAGCTGTTTAAAGAGTGTAGTACAGCATTTTAAACTGAACTAAAGGTGTTTTATCAACTATCCTCATTTGTTCTTCAGGTCATTCACATGGATTATGGAATGAAGGAGAAAAATCCCATCAACAATGTCCATTTTTACTGTAAGAATGATCCCAGCAAAGCCATCAAGATCCGCAAGAAACAGGTACACAGATGTTTAGGAAGATTCATCTTCCTCTTTAGTCCAACTGAAGTGTGTTACACCTGGCTGCAAGTTTATTTGTATAGCACATTTCATACACTATGGCAATTCAAAGTGCTTTACACAGAAAGGAATTAAAATCATCACAAAATAAAAGCAAGGAAAATTAAAACAGACGTCTCCGATGGACCCGATTTTTCCCAAAAATCGGACAGGAGATTAGGTGCAACATAATCAGATATAGTCACTACTAAATATGACAAAAAAATCAAATGACCAAACAAGTAACATTTTCAGTTATCAGTATTTGATTGTCCTGTGATCAGCGACTCTACAGAGGACAAGCTGTTTGGAGGATGGATGGATGGAGTTTTTGGTAGAAAGAAAGAAAATGAATGAAAGATTTAGGATATGCACATGGCTGAATAAATGCACAAAATCCCAAACTCAAACGTGCGCAGGTGAAGTGAGGGGCGAAATGCCTCAGCCGTGACTTACAACAGCGCTTAACACAATCAGCGGAACAACGTCTGGGTGCAGAAGGCACCTAAAAAGAAAACACACACGACCTAGGATTTATAGGTGCATAGACCAACCAAATCCAAATAAAACATGCAGAAAGATGGTGTTACAAACTATAGGTTTTCTGCACAGTGTATTACCACAAAAACAAACATAAATGTCTAGAAAGTTGATTGTGAATTAATTTCCATGTTAATTTGAATGAGAACAACTGATAGAAGTGGGATAAAGCCTGTATTCCGGATGCCCGTGTCGTATGACAGGTGTCCAAACTCCTGCCGGAGCAGTTCGCTGAGCAGCTGATCAGGGTTTACTGTAAGAAGACGGATGTCAAGAGCCTAGAAGCTGCTAAAAAGCACTTTGTCCAGTGGTGCATGGACAGTAACTTCACTAAACCGCAGGTAAGACTCACTTCCTGGCGGTCGGCGTGTGCAGGTTACCCGTCTGCATCTCCAGCTTTGTGTGAATTAATTGAAATTGAAATGTTTTATTTTATTGAATTGCACTTTCAGTTCAGATTATTTTATTTTAAGGTTTAGTTAAATAATCCTTTGAGAATGAACTTAAACAGCATACACCAAAAGTAAATGGTGTTTGTGTGGACTAGGGTTGGGCCGATGGACGATATCCTTGTTTACCCAGCATCGCGATCCCCCCCACACACACCTACGTTTCCGTGCTGACGCTTCATGCTTGGTACGTGACTCACCACAGCCAAAATAGCGCTGTATGAAATATGGAGCGCTTTTATTTATAAATATTATCAAACTTGCCTACCATGTCATCAACTATCTTCTATTCCGATTCTCAAATATATGTAAATGAGTTTATTTTGTCGTTTAAAAAACCTTTATAAATGATCTTGATCTGTAACGTGAGATGGGCGCCGTCATGTTTGTTTGTGCCGCAGTTCAGAGATTCCTGTCTGTTGGATTTATTACAGCGCGTGAATTCATCAGTTTCTCCCGAAATACATGAAAGTGGCCGGTGACCTGGGAGAAGAATAGAGTTGACTTTATAGTTATTTACACTGTGTGTCTGATATGAATAAAACCGTCGGCAAATATATTTGAATAGTTTGTTATTGCTGCTTCCATAGACACCATTGTGTATTTTACAAACTATAAATGTATTGTTTTGCTATAAATTATATGCATTTAAATGTCTGAAACCTAAAATAAACATTATGTGGTTAAAAACACTGAACAGTTGTGATATAGCCTATGACAAACTGAGCGCGTCCATCTTTGGTTCAGCGCCAGCACAGTTTGAATCTGGCAGTGATGTCACGTCACTGTACATTCGCTCCTTAGTGGAAAATGAGAATGTTACCCCCCTCCGGATATCATCGTCCATCGCGATGTTTCACTGTAGACATCGTCTGATACCAAATGAGTAGACATCGCCCAACCCTAGTGTGGACTGATCCTGTAGGCGTTGATAACTGGTGAACGTGTGTTGTGTTCCAGGATGGAGATGTCATCGCTCCAGAGCTCACGCCACTCAAGCGAGACTGGCACACGCTGGAGCGGGACGACAGTGAAAGCGAGGTAGATGACAACAAGGCAGGCATCCGTCCGGGAATTAGAGATAACACGCCCAAGAAGACTGGACGCAATGTAAAAGTGAACCTTTTTCAAGCTGCGGGAGAAGGCAAGCTCTGAAAACTGGCCTTGGCTCTCAGGGATCTCAAACGGCTAAGCTTTCTTATTCAGGATAATTGTGGAGATCAGCAGATGCTCATTTAATCATTCAAAGTGTTTTCAAAGTTCATTTAAATGGTATTTTCCTCTATTGAGTTTTATTTTCAGCTTTAATATCATGTTCTTTATCAGGGTTTTAATGCAGGTCACCCCTCTGACACCGAGACGCTTTATCATTCGCTCCAGAATGAACGATCATGTCTCTCTCCATGTGCTTTGATGTAGAGGGAAAGTTCAATGCTTTTTGGCATTCTTTTGTTCATTTTTATTTATTTAAAAAGTTTTATTAGGGACTCTCTGTTACTTGTTTATTTTGTTGAACACCACTCAGCACACACATGCATCTGCTCATTTTCATTATTCTGGGTCTTATCTCAAATGTGATGACAACAGATACTTTATATATCTATAATTGTTTTTTTAATACTTCAAATACTTAGTATACCAGTATTGGGTGCTGGTGGTATGACCCTTTTGTACTCAGCAGTTTTTTTTTGGATCTTATTTCAAATGTTCTCATTTATCAATACAGGGCTTTACTGTTAACCCAAAACCTCTGTGATTGTGTTGTGCTTGGTTAAACTCATTTAAGTCCAGTGAAATATTATTTCATCATAGCACAATCAAGTCAGTTGTACTGAAAAAGGTTGAGTTAAGGAATGTAGTGACATAATGCATGTTGTGCGTGGAGATTTTTTCTGATGTAGTGTTGAATCAATGCAAACTCAATCAACATCTCAGGATCCCTGCGCAATATGCAAATATAAGTGTGATTTTCCAGCAAAATGATTAAAACGGCAATGCAAGGAGAAACGGTCTGATTCTTCTTTGGCAGGCTGTGTGTGTGTGTTTGTAGTGTTCGTAGTGTGCTATATTGATTTACGTTCAAATGTTTATCCTTTACTTTTGCTTTGTGTGATGTGATTTATCTGGTGGATGTACAGTACAGAAGAGAAGAAGCTTGTGATTACTGGGTAAAGGACCGAGTGATGTGAGTAATGTGTCTTTACCAGATTTAGCAGTAAAACTCTACAATGACATTCACTTCTTTATTTTCCCACTAATGGCTGTTTAGGTTTTGTCAAATATCTGATAGTTTTTAAAGGGTCACAACATAAAAATTCACTATTATGCAGGCCAGGCAAGTAATTTGGCAATGTCAATTTGTAAAGAAAGCTTACGCGCCTGCGCACATATATTTAAACGCATATAGACTAAACACATAGTATGCATGTGCACGCCATCACCGTTTTCACGGATTCACATTTTTGAGGTTTACATGGAGATGAAAACGTTCAAAAATTTGTGAAACTTGCACCTTGAAACCTATTTCAAAGTTTGCGTTCTCGAGCCACCAAACACTGTTGTCGTGCAAATGAACGGCCAGAGCACATTAAAAGTTTTCTGTTAGAACGGTGTCGTGTTAGCGGCCCCTAAGTTAATAACTAATGATCATTGCGACAGAAGTGAATCAATCAAAACTAACTTTAGCTGCACAATAACTTTATTCTAGAGCTGCTGTAAAGCCAAAACAGTCTGTTACTTGTATTTCCTATTATCACTGTAAAGTTGCTTTTGAAATGATCTGTATTTACAATCATAAACAATGCTCTGTATAAATGAAGGTGACTTTACTAAAGAATGAAATTTACTTGTTTTCATTTGACATATAATAGGTCATTGTATTAAAAAAAAAATCTGTTTCAGTTTTGGACCTCAACAATTGATCCTTACTGTAAAAATGGAATATTATACATCTTTCTATATACACTTCTAGACTACATCTGAAACATACTGTCATTCAATGGAGCCGCTGTGGAAGTGTCCAGTTCACTACAGTGAAAACTGTCAATGCTCATGTGCTGCTGGCGAAGGATTCGATACTCCAGCCGATATGAAAGTGGGGTTGTACAGGCCCTACTTCATTGTACCCAAGAAAAGCGGTGGGTTACGAACGATCTTGGACCTGCGAGTTTTGAATCTGAGACTTCACAAGCTACTGTTCAAGATGCTAACGATGCGCTTTGCATTTGATGGTCGATCATACCCTTCGGGCTGTCCCTGTCTTTCCGCTTCTTCACAAAAGTTGCATAGTTGCCCTTGTTCCCATGAATGAACATGCCGTTCGCATTCTCAACTATCTCGACAACTGGCTGATACTAGCACAGTCTCGAGATCAGTTATGCGAAAACGGGGACCTGTTGCTCGAACACCTCAGCCAGTTGGGGCTTCAGGTCAACTGGGAAAAGAGAAAACTCTCCCCGATGCAGAGAATCTCTCTTCTCGGTATGGAGTTGGATTTGGTCGAACACACAGCACGCCTCACAGAGGAATGTGCTCTGTCGGTGCTGAACTGCTAAATATGTTCAAAGGCAGTCCGGCAGTCCCACTGAAATTATTTCAGAGTTCCCTGTGGCACTGACAGTGCCAACGCTCTGTTAGCGTCATATGAGACCTTCAACACTGGCTTCACGGCCATACCCCAAAATGGGCATGACAGCGCGGCACTCACCGGGTGAAAATCGCACCGGCCTGCTGCCAAATCTTCATCCCGTCATCGGACCGTTTGCTTCTTCGGGCGGGAGTTCCCCAAGAACATGTCTCCAGGTGTTTTTCACAGATGCCTCTGCCACTGGATGGAGGGCCACGCACTACGGGCAAGCAGTTGTTTGGGTTTGGACTGGTCCCCAGCTGCATTGGCACATCAATTGCCTTGGGTTTCTTGCTCTGTGCCGGCTAAAGAAGCCGCTATGGGACAAATACGTATTGGCCTGTAGGGACAACACTGCAACCATTGGGAACATCAAACGACAAGGTGGTCTACACTCCCGTCGCATGTCACAGTTCACCCGCCATCTCCTCCTCTGGAGTAAGAAGCATCTGAGGTCGCTTCAGAGCCTCTCAGGTAGACCTGTATGCCTCTCCAGAAACTGCTCACTGCCAGTTGTTTTGTTCCCTGACCGAGAGAACACTCAGCAGGGATGCACAGGCAAAGAGCTGGCCCTGGGGCCTATGCAAATATGTGTTTCCCCCAGTGAGCCTACTTGCACAGACACTGCAAAGATTTCTCTGAGGAAGGAAGTACTTTCACAGAGACGGGGAACCCTGTGACACCCGTGCCCAGACTTCTGGAAACTCCATGGCTGGTCGCTGGATGGGACACGGAGGTTCTAGGTAACTTACCCCCAGATGTACTTAACACCATCACTTCGGCCCGAGCACTGTCTACGAGACACGCTTACTCCTTGAAGTGGAACCTGTTCGCCGAGTGGTGTTCCTCTCACTGAGAGGAACACATTGGTTGGGGGTCCTATTTGTCAGTCACTGACGTGATGTCGAGAGTGACCCTCTGATAAGTAATGTCTCTGTTACATATGTAACCCTCGTTCCCTGATGGAGGGAATGGAGACGTCATGTCCTGTAACCACAACTGCTGTACCCCGCTTCGCGGCCAGGTCACCGGCTAAAGATGCAATGCACTTTCTGCTCATTATATACCTGTGCTGCGAGGCAGAGCAGCTAATGCAATTATCGCATGCCAGTGTGCGGTGGTTCGTTTTAGTTACACTCGAAGTAGATTGGTCTCTCTAGCGAGATTCCTATTCGTCTGTCACCAGCGTGATGTCTCCATTCCCTCCTTCAGGGAACAAGGGTTACATATGTAACCTGAGACATTTCTGCAGCGACTTTCAGTATGTTTCCTATAACAGCGTCTGACGTTTTACGTAGGTGAAGGTGTAAATCAATGACGATGGAGAAGAATTCACAGTCCAGGGTGTTTATTTTGGTAAAAGTCATGATTCCCAAGCAAAAATATATACAGTGACAAAAACGAAGGCAAATGAATAAAGTTAACAAAAAAAGACGTTCATGTATGTACTCTGGCTATGCCAATATCCAGGCCCCAAAATACAAGGAGTAATCCCACACTCCAAACACTCTTTCCTAAAATGGCTACCAAGAGCCCTTTTATAGAGTTAGGCCCCTCCCACTTCTGGAACATACCATGTAGAAGATTTCCCCCTGTGATGTCACTGACAATGAAAGTGCCCTTCCTACTGGGCAAATGGAAGCTTTGAAATGGCAGCTGTCGCTGTACATGGCTTGCCAGTTGAGAAGTGACCCACAATGTGAGTACAACAGTATTTTATATATGTTAGTTTGTTACAGGGGATATAAACTTAACATTTTTTAAATAGTTTGGTGTGGTTTCTTTGCATGGTAAATCATATAACAAAACATTAAGCATTGACACAAAACAAACAACCAACCAAAAAAAGAAAAGAAAAATTATATAAACAAAACCATCGAACTAAGTAGAGGGCCTATTACACCACCTAAACAGAAAAAAGTAACCACACATTTTGTGTATATGATGTTATTTTGCCGGCAACTAGATTGTGTGTGTGTGTATATATTGGTGTAAACTGTTCATGTGTGTACATGCACTTCAGCAGTCCTTACAAAATACGAGTCATAGGTCACAGTCTATCTGTGACAGTAGCTTATGAGTCTGTTGAGCTTTGTAAGGTGCCTCTTAAAGTTCAAATAATTTTGGCACATTGTTTAGTTTCTCAATGAATCAGTGTTGTATAACTCTTTCTCCACCAGCATTTAAAAAAAGGTTGCCAACCACTGCCAGGTGTTTTTGACAAAAACATTTTCACAAAAACATCATGACTCCCAGAATATTTTTTTATGAATACCTGAACATGCAATAAATCAAAAGAAAGAACAGACTCTCTGCTGAAAAAAAAAACCATTGTATTCTTGCTTGCTTTTTTCATCAACACATGAATGTGGGTAAGTTTCATAAAAAAAGCTGAGAAAATCACATTTGTGTCAAAGACTACATCCAGATTAGATTCAGAAAGATGATCAAAACATAGATGGAGTAGATAGAGTCCATCTACACCCCTAATGCTTGCACAGTCCTATAGCTCGTCCTGGGCTGAAATTTCATTCAATAACATTAGGCAGTCTTGATTTGTATGCTGTTTAATGTTGATGACAGTGTTATTTTACATATGAATATTATTACATACAAGATCGCTCGTTTTTGCATCTTCTTCACATGTATTTTGATCAGGAGATTCAGTACTCTTTCAGAAGATGTCATAGCGCCCCCTACCGTATAACAATGAAAACACAAAAAGCTGTTAATGGCGTGGAAGGAGTAAACGCATTATTTGAAGCAATGGCCACTGTGAGTAACTGAGTTTGAATGTACATAGCTGTGTGGGTGAGCCCTGTTGGCCATGCATCCAGAATGTTTCCGCTACAGCAGCTGCTAATTTTCACAAGATTTTAAATGATCTTGGATTTACAAATAATTCGGTATACCTCTACCATAAATTTAAATAGCTCCAGAAACCCTTTGGGGTCATCCTAGGGCCTAATCTTGAGGAGGGAAACCTGGAGCGGAGGGTCAGTGGTCACCGGCTTATCCTGGCCTCCTACAGCTCTGCAGCAGCTAAAGGTCCTCCTGAGTGGTGAGGAGAGCATGGAAACTCTTGTTTCTTTCGCAGCTCAAGGAGGACTTTATGTTGAGTATGGTAGAGGTTAGCTATGGATTTCACCAGCTTGGTCAGCTGTGGATAGCATCCTCCTTCATTTTCGGCACCACTGTGCAAGTTCTAATATTGAGAAGAGGGATGAAGGAAGTGGGTAAGGAAGCCAGACAGAAAATTTAGATAGTGTGTGCATATGTGAGACTCTACCAATTTCTCTTTTTTGCCATACATTTCTTTACATGCCCTGGCAACACTGTTCGTTACATTTTCAATGTTTCGGAATAATGTTGAACAATTGGTGGGAAAGGCATGAATTCCCTTGAAGGAGTATTTAATAATTCTGAGCCTGCAATTTTCAAAAAATCAAGGTACAGACCCCACCGTCCAAACCCATGTCTTACAACTTGGGCATGGAGGATACAACTAACGGCCGACAAGTTGTGCCAAATTTGATGAACTTCTAAGGATGCTAAGAGTCTCAAAAACAACCTGCATTACCATGGCAACACAGTTTAAGATATCAATAATACTTTACATCAGCCACGTCTCGACATTATTCTGACATGATTCATACGTTTGAAGCAATTTGGGTAAATATAAGGATAAATTTAATGTAAATATCAGATTTCAAATTATGACACTTCCTCATGACACACAATAGTCATATCCATGAATCGGTCCCTGTGACCAATCTGTGGCAGCCAGAAGGAATTATGGTGCCCTACAGAGCAGCAAAGACACCTCCAGCATCATAGAGAGCAAATTCAGAGGAGGCCAAGAGGTCCGCGCTACCCAAGGTTGTCCAGGACCAGGGATAGCTCCTCCAATACAGGAGGGCACAGTTTACTCTCTTACAGCGAGCCTCAGCTGCATGCCATTATGCACAATCAACAACCACATAAAAGAAAACAAAGAGGCCTCAGTAATGCTTTCTGTACACCTAAAGACTTTGAAAAGATTTAGAAAAGACTTTATAAGATTATCAGCTCACATCTAAAGACTTGGGTTCACAGTTTTTAGTCTCAGACTAAAGATTTTCTATAATATCAAACATGTTTGATATGAAAGACTAGAGGAAGACTGGCATAAATCGGGTCGCCGACTGCAGATTATCACCTCACATTTAACGATCGAGACGACGGGAGCGCGCCGAGACTCCAGTAAGATTCCTAAAGACTGCCGGTCTTTAGTCTGGGACTGTGAAAATCCTTTGGTGTACGCCCGGCATAAGGCAACAGCAGGGGAAGTGAGCAGATGCAGAGTGCTGGAGGTCCCACAGCCCAGAAACTGGGCAAGCCCTTTCCCAGAGAAATTCTTGAGGGCCTAGTGGATGACGCGAGTAGCCTGATCATCCTTAACTAATCCTCTTTGCCTTCCTTCCAGACAGAGTGATTTGATGCAACAAGGGCCAACTCAAGAAGGAAGAAATACCTCAGTTTACATTTTTTTTTACCCATCTCCCCTCCCACAGCTTAAGAATGAAGAAAATTAAGTTTTTCCTTCACTGCCCTGTTGCCTGGTGAATAGTTTGTTCTGACAACTCTGAGTTAAATCTCCCACATCCTGTGTGTAGAGATTACATAATGTGGCGAATGCAGGCATAAGTTGAAGCCTCGCATATGATTCAAACGGTGTTCTGGGCAGACGAGAAACTACGCAAATAGAGCAGGTCCTGACCACCATTCTGCAGCCTCAAACCACGCTGAACCAGTAGTCACTGAACTCTGCCGAAGGACAGAGGCACAGGGTAGGAGACCCCAAGATTATCTGACCAAAATTACTAAAGAATTTGTTGAATGTTGTAAGCCCGACTCAATCGGCCTAAAAGAGGCATATCCGATCACTGGGTGAAGCTCTCTGCGTGCTAATGTCTTTCCGCGTGGCAAAATTATATAAATAATTTGATTAAATGAAACACATTTTCTCATATGTATTAACTTATTTTATCTGACTCCATAAATGAAAAAGGTTTTAATGATCTATGTGCATATAAAATCAAATGTTTACAAATTTATTATGTCAGGTAAATGTATCACGCCAATTGCTTAATCAGTTCAAAGATAATAGATGCAAACATCAAATGCTCTGGAATAAAGTGAGAAGATGCATTATACCTTGACATTATAAAATACATGATGCGGAGTGTTTTCCTTACACTTCGCATCACGGGCTAGTCTGGATTACAGAATAGCGCCGAGCCGCTCCTGGCATTTCATTATATAGACAGACCAAGGCAGAACCTCTTTTCAACTGTAAACATGAGTTACAGTGGAAATTTACATTAATAACCGCCCCAGACTTACTGGGGGCAGAAATTGATTTACATGGAACCATTTGTTAACAATGGGAATTTTAATTGAGTTTTCACCTTCTGAGAGCAGGAGATCATTTGTCTGGAATACACACCCTCCTCTGTGTGCGAATTATCTCTCCTAAATACCTCATTAAAACTCCTAAATACCTTATTACCTTTTGGTTTACTTCTTTGGGAATGAGACCTTTGTAGCAGTCGCACTGAGACATTTCAAATGATATCAAACGTGTAATACTGTATGATAATTATTCACATTAACTCATATAGACAAGAGAGAAATTCAAATGTTAATTTCCTTTGTTTTCTCAGAGAGTTGCAATGTTGATGTTGAAAGCTTCCTTGATTTCTTAGAAAAAAACGACCCAACAAGAGAGATGGCCATCTTTGGCTGACTGGGCAAACCTAATACTCCCACTCTTGACCGGGGAAGCACAGAAGGCCTGCCGTGATCTCACCATCCAAGAGGAAACCAATTATGAATTGGTCAAGAGAGCAGTCCTCATCCAATATGGGCTTAGCCTACCTGCCAAGGCACAGCGAGTCCATTGATGGGAATACCATGCAAAACTTCCAGCATGGGCCAAAGGAACCATGATATAATATTACTTTGCACAAGTAGCCTATAGAAAAATGGTAATTTGCGATTTTGCACAGCTCATTTGAGCAGCCTTAATGCTCTATGTACTTTTTTGTCTTTCTAACTGTCTTATTCTTGTCCTTTTGTCGTATGTCTCTGTTGTAACTCTTGTAGTAATCTCTCTAGATCCAAAACAAATTTCTCCTTGGCAGGGCCGGCGATTGCTATAGGCGAACTAGGCGGTTGACTAGGGCGACAAATGTGTTGGGTGCGCGGGCGCCCTCTAATGTCGCTTTTGGCCTACTTCCCATTAATCACAGAATTAGAATAAGCTAAACAATTTTTTTTATTAAACATGATCAGGCGCCCCCTCAGCCACACGTTTAATTACTTGTCAACCTGATTATTAGATTGAATTGTTGATTATTGTCGATCATTTCCTAACGGGGGGTGGGGGGTTACGTTACGTTACGTTAGGCAAGCGCTCGGCTTCTGGCGCGTTGATCGAAACCCTCTGGTGCACAGGCACGAAAACGGAGAAAGCAACAAGATAAAAAGAAAGCCCAGTATAGAGGTAAGTCTTCTCATCTCACCCATTAAGGTGTGAAACTAAATAAATTGACTTAGTATTGTGCACAGGCATGCTGGCCATCGGGACTACCGGGAGCGAATTCTTTTCCCCCAGGATGGTAGAGAATCCCGGTGGGCCGCGTGCTTTTTGGGCCGATACGTCGTACTTTTTGTTTAGTTTTTTGTCTTAGTGGCCCATAAAACTTGTACATTGGCCCATTCGTTTTGTTATGTTTTGTTTAGTTAGCGGCGCTGGGTTACTTCCGAGTAACAAAATTAATTATGAAAGTTTCCTTTATTTTTCAGTGCATTTGTTTACAATATAGCCAATGGCTATTACTGTCATGGGATTAATATTATAACTATTATTATGTAGTAGTGTAATGTAGACAGACAGACTAAAAGAGGTTTGAATTTTTCTTTGTTCAATTTTCACACTGAATATGGGTTGGAGCTTTTCATTTTGAACTCTCAAAGTGCACCAGATTGATGAATTTACAATTAAAATACACAAAATGTTCTTACGGGGGGCATACCCCCGAAACCCCCTTAGCCTTGTAGCAGCCTAATAGATTAGTAACAATAGTAGTGGTGGTAGTAATTGTAATATATATACTATAAGTTACATGGTCAGACAAAATGTATTTGACAATGCAACTATGTAGGATGATAGAAATATCATTGAACGTTCTTTGTAGCATTTGTATGAACAATTTATTATACAGTTGAAGTCATAATTTGCTTGTTGATGTTTTGGAGAGACTATAAGATAAATTTGCAAAACTCAATCTCGCCTAGGGCAACCAAAGGGCTAGAGCCGGCCCTGCTCCTTGGGGAGACAAATAAAGATACTTTGTTAACCGGGATGATGAGGAGCTGGCTACTGTAGAGAGTGTGGTGACTGACCGATGTGTACGTGGCCTGTCTGCAGATGGCAAAAAGTATGTGGCTCAACAAGGACCAAAAAACGTAGATGCCCTAATTGCTCTTCTAGAAAATCACCAGATGACCGTGAGCTTGTTGAAGCCTGAAGTGAACAAAGCCAGCTTTGGGGGAAGCCGAGGCAAGAGCGAGAATCCTTACAGACCAAGGCTCGTGTTTTATGTCTATGGTGATGAAAGAGACCTGCCGACAACTAAAGGGGAAGCAACTCAAAACCTCCATAGTCCACCCCTAGACTGATGGGCTTGTGGGGAGGTTTAACAAAACTCTTAAACAAATGCTGAAGAAAGTTATTGACATTGATACAAATGGGATTATCTGTTACTTATGTCTAGTTCTCTGTTCGAGAAGTCCCACAGAAATCCACCAGTTTCTCACCCTTCGAGCTCCTCTATGGGCAATGAGTGTTTTATAAAAATAAAGGGGATAGAATTATTAGTGTGATATGGGTTGTTTATTAGGAGTTAGTATAGCATGGGTTGTGTAAAAGGGGTCAGTGTAATATGTCTTAATGTCCTAATATGCTGTTATCACTGTTACTGTCCTTGCTTCTCTGTATATAGCCTGTGCATAATGTGTCTGTATGTATTTATGTGTAACATCTACCTGTTTAGGGGTCTGCAGATGGAAATTAGCCTATGGCTATAATCTGGTTTATTTACATTTGTGAAAAATGTTCATTAATATGTATTTAAAATTATCAATTTGTCTTTTTTCTACAAATAAAATAAATAAATAAAATAAAAATAAATGAGCTTGAGAAAATGCTGGACCTCGCCAAGGACAGTTGGGAACAGCAGTCTTCACGACATCACACCGTCATTGAACGGGTAGAACAGATGCTTGACCGAATGGCAAGGATCAGGCCCAACAACAGCAGGCCAGGGTATAAAACAGAGGGGCACAGATTCGAGAGTTTCACCCTGGTGAGAAGGTATTTGTCTTAATCCCATCCAATGAATGCAAATTTCTGGGCAGGTGGCTTGGACTCTATGAAATTGTAGAGCGGACAGGCCCAGTCAGCAACAGAGTTTGCCAACCCGGCCGCAGGAAGGGCCAGCAAATCTACCTCATAAACATCTTGAGACCTTGGCATTAACCTATCACCCCTTTAATGGAGATCTTCATAGCCAGTGTCCCTCTACCCGTAACCCCCGAGGTGAAGATGGATAATCAACTCTCCCCTATGCAGAGGTAGGAGTTACGAGAGCTTTTATTGCAAAACCGCAACATCTTCTCTGATCTCCCTTGACAAGATCCATCTTATAACCTATAATATAATGACAGAACCTGACAATCGTCAGACTTTAACCTTTCAGGATTCCAGAAGCTAAAAGGGAAGCAATCTGGGAGGAGGTAAAGAAAATGTTGGATTTAGGAGTTATAGAGGAGTCCCAAAATGCGTGGTTATGCCCCATTGTCCTTGTACCAAAACCAGATGGGAGCACGCAATTCTAATTTCCCAGTTCGACACTTACCCTATGCCAAGAATAGGTAAGCTAATTGAGCAGTTGGTTCATGCACGCTTCATCACGACCCTTGACCTGACCAAGGGATACTGGCCATTGCCTCTAACCCCTCAAGCCAAACCGAAGACAGCCTTCTCCACTCCTGAGGGGGTCTTGCAATGCCGGGTTCTTCCCTTTGGGGTCCACGGGGCTCCCGCAACATTTCAAAGACTCATGGATAGAGTCCTCTGCCCGCACCAACAATATGCTGGCGCATTGTTGACATTGTTGTCCACAGCAGTAGTTGGACCGTCTAGAGCAGTGGTTCTCAACCTCTCCTGCAGGGACCCCCTAACAGGACATGTTTTTGTTTTCACCCTGAAATGGCACACCTGATTCAATTAGTGAGTTACACATTAAGCATTTGAGCCTTTAATTAATTGAATCAGGTGTGCCATTTGAGGGTTAAAACAAAAACTTCCTGTCAGGGGGTCCCTGCAGGAGAGGTTGAGAACCACTGATCTAGAGGCTGTTTTACAGGCATTACGGGCAGCGAGTCTAACAGCAACCCCAATTAATTGTTCACTGGCTCAAGAAGAGGCCAACTATCTGGGGTACACCTTTGGGAGAGGAAATTTGAAACCTTTGTCCATACCTTCCTTGGGCTAGTTGGTTACCACCCGGACATTCATCCCTGGCTTTGTTACAGAAACAGCCCTCCTAAACGAACTCACCTGCAAGTACCTCCCAAACCAGGTGAAGTGGACCAAAGAAGCAGAGCAGAAGTAGGGATTGGAGCAATGCTGTCCTACCTGAAGGATGGTATGGAGCACCTGGTCATGTATGGTAGTCGTAAGTTGCTACTCCTTGAGAAGAATATCTTGCAAGAAATGGGACATTGAAAAATTGAGGGGATATTGTTGGGATATTCTTCATCTCGTTTGCCTTCCTTCCAGATGGAGTGATTTGATGCTACAAGTGCCAGCTCAAGAAGGAAGTAATACCTCAGTTTGCAGTTTTTCTTCCCTCTCCCCTCTCCCACACCTTTAGAATAAAGAAAATTAAGTTTTTTCTTCCCTTCACTCCTGCCTGGTGAATTGTTTGTTCTGACACTCTGAGTTGAATCTCCCAAAACCTGTGTGTAGAGATTACAAAACATACAACTCAAAATTGATCTAAATTAATCAATGCACCATTTTTCTGCCTTAGATTTATTGCCTCGCCATAGCAAAACCAATATTAAACAAAAAATGTTTTCAATATATCACATCTAAAATGTCTTGGCAAAACGTTGACCAATTTGATGACAATTACATGAATCCCCAAATAGAAGTATTTTAAAGTTCACTGCATGCACTTTTCATAAGATCAAAAATGTCAGACTTCCTGGAGCATATAAATGTCAGGCTGTAACAGCCTTCGCAGGTCAGTGGCCCGGTGGACGACAGACTCTGCTCAACCCATACTCATGCACCACAAATTTCCCGCAGTGCCAAGGGCACTTTAACAGCCCTCTCAGTTTTGACATCAATCTAATGATATTCCCAGTTCAAGAAAACAATGAACGTAACTTTAATGACAAAATAAACATGAACAACAAAAGGTCAAGGACGACTGCCACACATAAACTTAAGAGTCCCAGGCCTGGTCCTCTCTCATCTTCCACTGTTGTAAATCCTCCTTTTATCCTTCCGGAGGTTCTCCATGGGACTCTAGACTGGCGTGACTCATGGGTGTCGTTTATTAAGCTCGCTTCGTTCCAACTACTCTTGGCCCCACCCTGCTCATTACACAGATTATTGTATTTCATGCTCTTGAGGTTGCACAATTATTTTTGATCATAACTGAATTAATGACAAATGAAAAAGTGCAGTCAAATTTAGGCTTGTGACTCATATTTAGCTGCAATTAATAATGTGGAATGTATATGCAAGAAATATGAAGCCATATCAAGTCAATTAAATTAAATGAATATTGTACCATTATGTAATTTTATTTTATTGTATTTTTAGATACAGCACAGGGGCTAAAGAAGCATCGCTGACAAGCTCCATACTTAACTTGTATTCCCGCTGCATTACAGATATAGTCCATCATGATTTATCTCTCACCATGGTACAGTTGTTAATCATAGAGGCAGTTATTGTTTGAAATACCACACTGACTACCTTTTTTATTGTCATTTTAAGGCTTAGATTTAAAAATAGAAGGCAGAGGTAAGAGAGGGTTACATACATTATCAAGATACCCCATAAAGCTGGGAAGGGTGGTGATGTGCTCACTGTGTGGGTTCACTTGAGCTCTTTTACAGCTGTTCTAATAAAGCCATTCACTGCACTTCCACCCGTTTTACTCAAGTTATTTTCGTAGGAAAATAGATTTTAATGCGTACACAGGCTACATACATTTGTTGTAAATATTCCTAATATTGAGATTTTAACCAGGCGGTCGCAGCATGACTTTAATCAGTACAATTGAGGATGGTTTATGAGTGGCATATGTTATATAAAACAAATAATATTATTGAGTAGTAAACTCAAAGCCATAATGACTGTCTGAAGGTGTTTCTGCTCTTTGGATAGAGCCAGCAGAATGCTCCAGAATGATATCAATAAAACACTATGATATCAGTGCTCTAAACGCTAAATCTACAATTGAACATGAGACCATGGATCTGGTATAAATATGACAATAATAAAGATAGAAGGTGAAAACATACCAAATAATAATTGTAAAAGATTACTTACATTCAGAATAAGAACCATCAATATGTTCTTTTCTACATCAGTTTGTGTCTATTTATCATAAGCTGAAGTCACCATTTCCTTTAATACATTAGATACAGACAGGATCAGCCCGACTACATTTATTTCAAAGAATGCCCACACTAGAAAAAAACAACTGATGACAAATGTGTGATAGATTATATTGTATGACTGTTATTGTTAGTAATAATTTACTGTACATCATTTGCACTGCTTGAGTGTTATTATTTGCAAGCTGATGAACTGATGACAGACACGAGAGTTATCAAACTCTGTAAGGCAACACGACGGGGTTTAGCCTCAGCATTACAGGAGAACAGCAGGCACAGCCTCACACTACATCAACTAGCCTAGCACTACATCTCATGCTGTTATGTGCTGCAGGATATCAATTCTAGTTGGACAAAAAAAAGTTAAAAAATATATGTTAGTGTCAAAATCACAAATTTTGGCTTTAGTGCAGCGGCTGTATGTACTTCAAAGGGATTTAACGTAATAAATTGCATCAAAAACATCATTATTTAAAAAGCTTACTTGGGTAACACACTTGGGCAACAATACAAATGATACACGTTAAAAGCCCTGAACTTTGATTATTAAGACACAGAGAGACACACATGGTAGGATAATAACTGTTCATACATATTGTATTATAAAACATGAATAAAAATAAATTAAAGATACAAACATTACACGTAATATGTAAAGAAAAAAATATAAATATAAATAAATAATATGATGATATATATATATATAAATCAAAATATATTAGCCTCTATCAAATAAAATATGATGTATATAGATGTATTTCATATAAAAAAAAAATAAGAACATGCATATGATTACAACCAAAAAATACTAAAAACAATTAACAAATTTTTTAAAAGCAAATGGAGAAAGAATGCCTTCAAATGATAATGAAATGTGAAAGGATTTTCTCTTTTCAAACTGTTACCTGTGATCGCACAGGAACATCGCAGTGATTCTAGCTGCTATTTCCTACATAAGGCATTGTTCAGAGACGCAGTCTTTAGCTCGAACAGTGAGAAACTGAACAGTTGTTTTTAAAAAGCCAATTCAAATCTTAGCCTGAACTCATATTCAATTTCATTGCATTTGTTTGTGTGGAAAAGTTTTCAAATTTACTCACTAAAAAGTGAGCTATGTCTCATGTATCAGAGTGTCTTGTCAACATTATCTTTTTTGTAGTACAGTAGAGGCCATAGTGCTGACATCTACTGTTATTACGTTATTTCCTACAGCAACCTATGCACTATAGATACAGCAAATATTGACTATGCTTTATAAACAATCAGATTCAGAAAAAGACAGTGCTGGCAGTCACTCCTACAGATAGCATTTTCAAAACAAGTTGCATTTCTGCGCCATGTGAACAAGGCCAAAATCTGTCCTGAACTCTCGAATGGCCGTATTTCCCTGGCTGCGTCTGTAGTCTATCACACTTTATTCTACCGGAGTTCAGCAAGAGAACTTAGTGGAACACCTTCCAGTTCAAACATCACTTGCTGTAAACTGGGAAGAAGCAAGGTGAGCATTGTAAACAGTTTTCAGTGCTTGGATGGAATGTTATAAGCAATTGTCCTGCACTTTATTGGCGTCTGTCGGATGCATGTGTGTCGTTATGTGAGTGTGAAGCCGGTGGTGTTTATGGATGATGTTTCTAGCGTCATATAGTAATATCCTGTCTAATACCATCAGTGCCTCTCATTCAAATGGTCAGGGACATGCGTGTGTTAATTTGGCCCCAGAATTCCTGTCACAGAAGTGGGGAAGCTGATGCTGGGTGGAGGCATGTTGGGATTGACGGGAGACGTGGCGCTCGAGCTGTCGTGTCCGCCGTGAGTGTGTGGATCCCTGCGTCCGCTGTACTGGCCGATGAAGGAGCCGTCCTCGTTGAACTGGATGTCAACACTGTCTCCGTAGTCGGCTAGACTGTCGTTACTGCTGCGTTTGCTCTCGCAGACAGATGGCTGACTGATGGAGCACTTCTCGTTATCACTGATGGAGAGACAGACCAGAGGTTTCGGTTACAGTCCAGCAGGAAACAGTCAGTGTACATGGATGACGGAGTCAGTGAATGTTCTTACCTCTCCAGAGATCTGTGCGCAAGCATGAAAGCAGAGAGACTTATGAACAGAGAGAATTATTGACACTGTAATGTGACATAATTGTCTAACTGCTCTTACCTGTACTCTCCAAACGCATCATCTTTCATTGTTCGGGCCCCAGCATCCACCTGACCCTCCTCTTTATCTTTCACTGAAACACAAAAAATAGAACGCACCATAAATTCAGAGTGTCTCTTACGTTGACAACCCTATAAACAGCAGCACTATTGTGTACATTCACCGCTATCTAGATCTAGAGTTTCGGTCAAATAAAGGCTATTTTCAATGTGTATAAAACATACAATTGTTACTGGATGTCCACCAGAGGGCACTCCCCTCTTGTTCATTGTCATTCTATTATGGACTACATTTCCCAGAAATCGCTGCCCAGACTCATCAGCCCTGATTGCTATCAGCTGTGTATCATTTACCTTGTCAACTCTACCTATATAAGTCTGGTTAATTCAGTCATTAGATGGAAAGTCTGTGTCTTGGTTTTGATCTTCTGCCTGTTGTCCTGGATTTCTCAGTTTTCTCAGTAAATTCAGCAGTATGCATCAACAACTGAGTTTTTACCAACACTGTTTCTAGTGGTGGGCATATCGAGGCTTTGTGAAACACTGAAACAGTTGAATCAAATGTGCCCTATTGTGCCGAGGCTTCGAAGCAATCCGACACCCCTAGTGGTCAGAACAGTGTAAATGCAACAAAAACCCAGGCCAAATATGCATAAAAACATCTATTGCAAATTTTTTACTGAAAGTAAAATCTTTCAAATGCAATTATCTAATCATGTAATAAGATTATCATGTGTAAACGTGTTCTTTTATTGATTGTTAGGGTTTGTTTTGTTTGTCCTATTAATGGCTCAGCTAAACAGGCCAATAAGACTATTAACTACTTCATTTTAATTATACTAATAATGTCTAATTAAAACGGCTACAAATGTATAAAACTAATCAGAGATCAGGTAAAACCCATAGACACTTGTTCATTGGTTCTCATCGCCCCCAGCGGTGAACCATTGAAATTTCTAAGTGTTTCAGAACAGTTATGACGTAATGAAACCTCGTTTACTGAAATCACGTGACTCTGGCAGTTTTTATACACGCCCCGAACCATTGATTCGAACCAAAAGATTTTTAAAGGCTTCGAAGCTTCATGAAGCAGTGTTTTGAAATTGCCATCACTAACTGTTTCCAGCATGTCCAGTTCTGATGGTCATTAGTAACTTCCAGACTGGTGGTCCCAACAGCAGATCCTTTTCATAACATGGTCACCGAGTCTCCAGCCGTCATGGCCGCCATGCCAGAGTCTTCAGCCGTTATCTGAAGCTACCAAGGCAGTCCCTAGGCGTTTGAGACTGGCTTCCAGTTTGGAGGACACACCGCTAATGTCGATGCAAGCAGCCGGCATCTCTGTGGTGGTATAGAGTCTGGGGGTCTCAGAGGTTCTCCCACTGTCGATTGCACTGCCCGTTACGACGATGGTAATTTTGTGTGTCTGGGTCACATACGTTTCAGCATCTCCTGAGGCAGGGCACCAGAGCTAGTTTTGCCAGAGGTGACAGCGTCTGCTCACAAACTCTCTGTCTGCTCTGATGCGACCACAGAGGTTGTTCCCAATTTTCCTGTCGGCCCTGATGTGACAATAGAGGTCGTCCCTAAGTTTTCTGTCTGTCCTGATGCAACCGCGGAGGTTGTCAGCGAACCCTCTGTCTGCCCAGATATGACCACGGAGGTCGTTGTTGAACTTCCAGTCTGCCCTGAAATAACCCAGAAAACCCTTCTGGTCCTGTTATGACTATGGAGGACGCCCTTGAGCTTTCTGCCTGTTTTGACGCGGCCCCTGAGGCCAATCCTCAACTCTCTGTATTCTTGTGTTACAGTTTCGCCTGATCAGCCGTGGTGAACTCTAGTTCCACCAGATCTGGCCTGGGGGTCTTTAGCTCCGCCGTAATTGTCATCAGCTTTGCCTGCTCCACCTTGGTGGTCTTCATCCCCGTCTGCTATACTGTGGTGGTCTCCTGCTCCACCGTGGTGATCTACAGCGCCGTCTGCTATACTGTGGTGGTCTCCCGCTCCACCGTGGTGATCTACAGCGCCGTCTGCTATACTGTGGTGGTCTCCCGCTCCGCCGTGGTGATCTACAACGCCTTCTGCTATACTGTGGTGGTCTCCCGCTCCACCGTGGTGATCTACAGCACCGTCTGCTATACTGTGGTGGTCTCCTGCTCCGCCGTGGGGATCTACAGCCCCGTCTGCTATACTGTGGTGGTCTACTGCTCCGTCGTGGTGATCTACAGCCCCGTCTGCTATACTGTGGTGGTCTCCCGCTCCGCCGTGGTGATCTACAGCCCCGTCTGCTATACTGTGGTGGTCTCCTGCTCCACCGTGGTGATCTACAGCCCCGTCTGCTATACTGTGGTGGTCTCCCGCTCCGCCGTGGTGATCTACAGCCCCGTCTGCTATACTGTGGTGGTCTCCCACTCCGCCGTGGTGATCTACAGCCCCGTCTGCTATACTGTGGTGGTCTCCTGCTCCACCGTGGTGATCTACAGCGCCGTCTGCTATACTGTGGTGGTCTCCTGCTCCGCCGTGGGGATCTACAGCCCCGTCTGCTATACTGTGGTGGTCTCCCGCTCCGCCGTGGTGATCTACAGCCCCGTCTGCTATACTGTGGTGGTCTCCTGCTCCACCGTGGTGATCTACAGCGCCGTCTGCTATACTGTGGTGTCTCCTGCTCCGCCGTGGGGATCTACAGCCCTGTCTGCTATACTGTGGAGGTCTCCTGCTCCGCTGTGGGGATCTACAGCCCCGTCTGCTATACTGTGGAGGTCTCCTGCTCCGCCGTGGGGATCTACAGCCCCGTCTGCTATACTGTGGAGGTCTCCTGCTCCGTCGTGGTGATCTACAGCCCCGTCTGCTATACTGTGGTGGTCTCCCGCTCCGTCGTGGTGATCTACAGCGCCGTCTGCTATACTGTGGAGGTCTCCTGCTCCGCCGTGGTGATCTACAGCGCCGTCTGCTATACTGTGGAGGTCTCCTGCTCCGCCGTGGTGATCTACAGCGCCGTCTGCTATACTGTGGAGGTCTCCTGCTCCGTCGTGGTGATCTACAGCCCCGTCTGGCAATACTGTGGAGCTCTCCTGCTCCGCCGTGGGGATCTACAGCCCCGTCTGCTATACTGTGGTGGTCTCCTGCTCCGGCGTGGTGATCTACAGCCCCGTCTGGCAATACTGTGGAGGTCTCCTGCTCCGCCGTCGTGATCTTCAGCCCCGTCTGCTATACTGTGGAGGTCTCCTGCTCCGCCGTGGGGATCTTCAGCCCCGTCTGCTATACTGTGGTTGTCTCCCGCTCCGTCGTGGTGATCTACAGCGCCGTCTGCTATACTGTGGAGGTCTCCTGCTCCGCCGTGGTGATCTACAGCGCCGTCTGCTATACTGTGGAGGTCTCCTGCTCCGCCGCGGTGATCTTCAGCCCCGTCTGCTATACTGTGGAGGTCTCCTGCTCCGTTGTGGTGATGTACAGCCCCGTCTGGCATCACTGTGGAGGTCTCCTGCTCTGCCGTGGGGATCTACAGCCCCGTCTGCTATACTGTGGTGGTCTCCTGCTCCGTCGTGGTGATCTACAGCCCCGTCTGGCAATACTGTGGAGGTCTCCTGCTCCGCCGTCGTGATCTTCAGCCCCGTCTGCTATACTGTGGAGGTCTCCTGCTCCGCCGTGGGGATCTTCAGCCCCGTCTGCTATACTGTGGTTGTCTCCCGCTCCGTCGTGGTGATCTACAGCGCCGTCTGCTATACTGTGGAGGTCTTCTGCTCCACCGTGGTGATCTACAGCGCCGTCTGCTATACTGTGGTGGTCTCCTGCTCCGCCGTGGGGATCTTCAGCCCCGTCCGCTATACTGTGGTGGTCTCCTGCTCCGTCGTGGGGATCTACAGCGCTGTCTGCTATACTGTGGAGGTCTCCTGCTACGCCGTGGGGATCTTCAGCCCCGTCCGCTATACTGTGGTGGTCTCCTGCTCCGCCGTGGTGATCTACAGCGCCGTCTCCTATACTGTGGTGGTCTCCTGCTCCGCCGTGGGGATCTTCAGCCCTGTCTGCTATACTGTGGTGGTCTCCTGCTACGCCGTGGGGATCTTCAGCCCCGTCCGCTATACTGTGGTGGTCTCCTGCTACGCCGTGGGGATCTTCAGCCCCGTCCGCTATACTGTGGTGGTCTCCTGCTCCGCTGTGGTGATCTACAGCCCCGTCTACACTACTGTGGTGGTCTCCTGCTCCGCTGTGCTGATCTACAGCCCCGTCTGCTTCATCCCGCACCGCCATGGCTCCCCAGATTGCCTCTCAGTGTTTTTATTGTTCATCAGCTGGAATAAACCGTTCTGAAAGTGATTCCAATGATATAATTTCACTGTGCCAGTATCATTATAGTTGTCATCCTTGGTGTGAACTGACCTTTACATATATGAATAACCATTCGAAGTGTATAATTGACATGAACTGCTCTGAGACACAAGGTTGAGGATCACACAAGGTTGAGGTTGCAGAAGTTTATAAAAGGGTAATCCATCATTTATAAAACTGTGTGTAGGATTGTACGCCCAAAAGGCAAAAATGGCGTACGCAAAAATATTAGACTTGTGATACTTATACAGTGGCAGAACCTGTGCAAAATTCCCTTTATAAATCTTAGTTTGCAGAAGAATGTGTGCACATGCGTCTCATCCCCGAAATAATCATAAATGTTAGCCATAAATAGTTTTACTATGCATATCCTCATCTGCATACTTTTGCAAATGCAAATTCCTCCACGTGATACCATCTTTAACGGTACAAGACATTAGGAAAATATGAGATACGGATGTGCCGTCACATTACATTGCTAAAAATCATTTAGTAGCCTATCCTTGCCTTGTTTTTGAATAAATAAGTCAAATAGTATAAAATACATTTCAGAGAAAGTCTTCTCAATCTTTTCCACTGGCCAAAGAGTAATTTAATTGCTTTATAGTTTTGATGGAAAAGATTGGAAGGCCTTATTGCATTATTGATCATTATTTGCACGGAAATATTTTCTTTGGAAGTGGCAGCACGCTTATAATAAACAGAACGATATTGTCCTATTATTGTCTTTAAAGTTATCGTTCTTGGTCTGAACATGCTTTAAATATGCACTACTTTAAGACAAGAATAAGACAAGAAGATGTAGCTGTTGTTGAGAGACTACTAAAGAATAGCAGTCACTGCAACAATCGTTCTCCCCTCCACCATGTTTAAAGTTTATGTTCCCGCCCAACTCTGAAACTCGGCTGTCAAAATTAAATTGAGTTTCCCAGTGGTAAATACAACTTGAGAGTGTGTTCATGTCAAATTTAGGATACGTGAAATTATGATCTAAATGATCGTAAATAAAAATCAGAGAAATCCTGACATATAAATCACTATTATCGCCAAGAATCCAAAGATCCCACAACATTTCTGCACACATTCTAATTGTTGTATTTAATGGGCGGGATTATGCTGATTGAGATTGAGCATGCATCGAAGCAAGTTTTGTGTACTTAACGTTTATGAAACGTAAATATTTAAAAAAAGAATAACTTTAAAAACAAAATTGTTACAGTTAAACACAAAGAGAAAGGCAATCTCACGATTAGGCTTTTCAGTATGTCTCACTGTTTGCACTGGGTAAAAACATTTAATATTTAATGATTAAGTGGTTTTATTGCATTGTACTAGCCTAGAAATCTAGACGCACCCTAGCGGCAGCAACATTTATTTTGCAGTCAGTGTAGTCTAGCAACTCTCTGTTGGCTTTCGAGCTGGAAAAACAAACTCTAGTCAGGCCAATCACATCGTGTATAGAGTTGGTGGGCGGGCTTAACATAATGACGGCAGAGATGTGACGGTTCAGCGTGAATTCCCTGATACTTGAAAACAAAGAAGATGCTAGTGCTGCTGGAGAACAGCGGTCTTTCGAATTGACTTTGGCCGTGACTCTGGAGGACTTGGAGTTAAGCTTTTTTTGAGAAAAGAACAAAGAATGGCACTTAAAGGTACAATATGCAAGAGTTGTTTGCCGCTAGATGGCGCTACATTCCAAACAACAACAACGGCGTAGCTTGGTGACGATGTGAAGGAGCGTGGGATGATGGGAACTGTCGTTTTAAACTCCACCGTGGATGTAAATCAGTCAGACGGGAATCGGAAAATCATATTCATGGATGAGGTTAATTTTTTTTTTATAATGAAATGCTTTTTGTGGCGAGGGTGGCCTGGTTCAGCGCGGTCTGTAATGGGAGAGAGAAGAGACGAGCGGGAAGTAGGTCAAGTGCAAATGAAAAACACCTGTGTCTTATTGCAGTGATCGGCGTGGAGAGACCGCTTATAAGCTGCGCGCTGGAACGAGAGAGAGAGACTGGAGAGAAAATTTTACGCAGAGAAAGAAAACCGGTGGATCCGAGCTCTCATTTTTGTTTTGTGCCGTCGCGGTTGCCACGGTGAATGTGCGTTGTGTGCGACTTTTGTTTGTTTGTTTTATTTTAATATTTATTTAATATTTAATATTTATTTTTCCCAGTCACGCAGATCCCTGTCTTCTTCCTTCAGGACTCTTGAACTTTTATTTCATTAAAATGAATTAACCGCAAGAATAGTAAGGTTTAATACTAAATTGGTTATCATAGATGTTGCTGTATGTCGAATTCATTATTGTGATAATGCTGTGCAGTTTTACATGTTCTAAACAATTGTTGTAAAAGTACATTCGAACATACCCACATCATTTGCCAAAATACTGATTAATCTTTATGTATAACACATGCTATATTTATTTACATGGCCATAAACATCAGACGTGATAAACAATGTCAATAAACTAAATACAAATCTAAAGCAATAATACTTCCCTTACATAAACATAACTATTAACGAATGCTACATTTGGAAAATATAAAATTAAGCATGCTTTGTCGACAGAACCAGCTGCAATCGGTAAAGAATAACTGTGTTCCGTAACGACTGCACGAAACAAGCTAACGTTTGTAGCTTGATAGACGCTACAACTACAACTTCCGCAATTGTCAAGGACTCCACGCAATACGAGCGGAAACCGAGGGTAACTCGGATATGACGCAATTGACTGGCGACTCCCAGCTCCCCCTGCTGTAACGCCCCGTTTCCTTGGTTAAAATCGCAATTTTCTCATGATTTAAAAATAGTTGGAAACATTTGGGATATTGTAAGTAATCAACTTAACAAAATATATAACACTGACCTTGAGATTATGGGATATTTTAATGCAAAATTCTTACATATTGTAGCTTTAAAGGCAGGGTAGGTAGAATTCCCCAAAAATACTTTTTTCCAAATTTGTTTAAACTGTCTTTATATATCAATGCATAATTAAAATGTAAGTACTCTGGAAAAGAAATGATAAAAATCGAATGTCTGTAGTCCTCTCAGGACTGCAATAAACACAGCTCATTATTCCATTCGGGACGAAAGAAATGATTGGCTGGGGCGACTGTCACTCTCCCTCGCTACCATGGATACCACCTCTGCTGATACAGGAGCAGCCCAAATGCGCGCACCCGTTTGAAGAGGCACGGAAGCTGGTAATAACAATTATGGCAGAGAAAGAACAGTCAAAATTCTCAGTACCTGCATATAGAGGCAGCGAAGTCAAACAAGTTAAAAAAAGGAAGACAGTTTTTGAAAAAGCTATGAACAAAAAGTCTTTGGATAAATCAAGAAATCATAGGAGAGTCAATATCGGCGTGGCTTTCCAGCGGTGGCGACAACTGAGGGATCTCATTCTCAAGGGGCTGAAAAGTGACTCCATGATGGCTTTATTTCGGCTTGACAGGTAATCTTGCTGTTTTCATTTTGATGGCATTTATTTTTTCATGAAGCATATATCACTAGCACACGTAGCTACCTAATATAGCTACCTAACGTTACGTAGCATAACTAACGTTACACTGGCTTAGCTATGACAGTGTAACTTTGGTGTCGACTGGTATAACGTTACTGTTAGTGAGCCAGGGTTGAGACGATAAATAAGCAATAGGCCTATCTGCAGTTGAAAGCTGTTTTGTTTAATTTTGCCAAATCTAACTTTATGTTAAAAAGTTTAGGGGATCTATTTTTATACCTAGCTTTACCCTCTGCCTAAACTTTGTTCCTATGTTCACCGTGAACTCTACCTGCTCCGTTGTTTCACGTTTGGTTTGTTGTTATATGCTCTACATATGTTTACCTATGTCTTTATGTTTTATCTGTATGTGCTATACAATATATGTTGTGTGTGTGTGTTATATTATCTTGTGTCTGCAATGCAGTTGTGAGAAGGTGTTTGAGTGTATGTTACTCAGTTTATCTGTAAACAATCTTATGTTATGAATCTTACAAATGCACCTTCATCACAGTGTAACTGATAGGAACGGCAAACGTGTATCAATTAAGCTATTTATAGCTTTGCCTTATATTGAGTTTGATTCCGTTACGAGCTAGTAAAATATTTTAAACTTTACCAGTATCGATATGTGAGCTTTATAGTGAGTACTAACAGCCATGTTAATTGTTTATATTCATACTGATAAAGTTAGTTATTTTATTACTTGTGATTCTGACATGATGTCACTACATGCACTGCCCTCCTCTACCTACCCTGCCTTTAAGTCATTCTTAAAAAAGGAAGATGTGCCGACCAGATATGGCAAAAATTG